>NC_056744.1:1485049109-1485126609 GCF_019279795.1 Protopterus annectens | reverse complement strand
AGACGTACTAAAACAGCACTGGCAAAAAATACACATAAATATGCAAAATCATACTCAGAAGCTCTAAATAAAAACCTGCAAAAGCATCAGAGACCTCCAAAGCAGACACCCAAACAACCTGCACCTCCCGTCACAAACCAGACAACACATAAAACACAAAATCAGTGTGACGCACAATCACAGCCCTTAAGGTGAAATAACATACCTAACACACTAGTAATAGGTGACTCTATAGTCAGGCACACTGACACCCCACTCACTAGGCTGGACAAACAGAAGGTTACTGTTAGCTGCCTGTTGGGAGCCAGAATCTGCCACATAACACAAGCACTCAGATCACTCCAGAACAAGTACAAATATGACTCTGTCATTGTTCATGTTGGTGTGAATGACCAGAGACATACCTCCCTGGACTACATGAAAATAGATCATGTAGCCCAGGCTGGTATGACCATGACCCTGAGTAGCATCCTGCCCTCACCAAGAATGATACCTCAGTATAAAGAAAGGATGATCAATTTCAACAATTGGCTAAGCTTCTGGTGTCATTCAAAGGGGATCCAGTGTTTGTCAGCCTGGGACGACATGCTCGACAAGTCACATTGCTTCGCAAGAGACATCTTGCACCTGTCACCCCTAGGCTTTCGAATACTGGCCAAGGATCTTGCTGCCCCCATAGTGCCTTTTTTAGGCAAGGCTTAAAAGTCAAACCCACCTCTGTAAAGAGCACAATTAACAAAAAACTGAGGATTTTGCTACTCAATGCCAGGAGTTTAAATCTCAAAATGCACGTGCTCGAACCACTCCTCAGTATGGAGAACATCAAGATCTGTGCAGTAACTGAAACCTCGTTCAAGGCTCAAGAGAGCACCCCAGCACTACTGGGCTACAACTCATACCACACGTTTTGGCCACAGAACATGGACTGAAACACAAAAAAAGGCGGTGTATCCATATTCATCAAGGATACCTACACCTTCAGGTTAGTGGTGCAGCATGATACCTCTGAGATCATCCATGTGCACCTAATATCGGGCAAATCTGCAATGCAAATTGTGGCCTGCTACAGATCACCCTCCATGACCCAGGACCACCACTCCATCTTTCCGAAGACACTGAAAAACATGAAGGTCCTACCAAACACCCTGATTTTAGGCAATTTCAATTACCCTACCATTCACTGAGAAAACTACTCGAGTACAAACTCCCAGGCCCAGTGCTTCCTGGAATTCATAAACTCAAATGCCCTGTATCAGCTGGTAAACTTCCCTACCAGAAGTGAAAACATATTGGACCTGATCATCACCAATATGGGCGACAGGTGTTCCACACCGGAGGTCAACAAGTCACTGGTTAGATCAGACCATAAACTAATCACTCTGGATGTCCATACCAAACCACCACCCCCACCTAAAGAAACCACAGTAAAAAACTTTTCTAAAGCAAACTTCACCTTACTTAAGACATAGGTGGTAAGTTTCAGAGCCCCCACGCTAAAGGATAATGCTGCCCAAGATGCAGAAACCTTTACAAATGCACTCTATGAGCACCTAAAATGATGCATGGATCATGCCATCCCTAGCAAAACCAAGACTCACTCCTCTAAGAGAAGGAAATCAGTTTGGTGGACCCCTGCAATAAACAGGCTATACAACAGTAGGAGGAAACTAGTTCAGAAAAAAAGCAAATCCCAAGAAGGAAATACATCCCTGATCAGTATCAGTAACAAACTAAGGTCCCTCATGAAATCATCCAAGGCTAAACTCAAAAGAAAAATATCCAAGGATTCAAAAGATAACTACAAAGCCTTATTTATCTATGTTAAGAATCTAGGTGGCAACTCGCAGATATGCACTGAACTAGTGCAAAATAACACAAAATATACTGAACCTACTGATATTGCCAGCATCCTGGCAGATAGATTCAGTGCAAACTTCAAATACCTCTCAACCCCAAAAGGGCCTGCAACAATACCGGAAAAGTGTAGTGTCCCAAAAATCACAGACTCTTAGGTGAAAACAGTCCTTTCAAAAGCCAAAAACACAGTGTCAGTGGGACCAGATGGTGTCCCAGGTTGCGTCTTGCACGAGCTACAGAACAAACTAACCCCCCACCTAAACACCCTGTTCAACCTCAGCCTCTCCACAGGCTATGTGCCCATAGAATGGCACACAGCAATAGTTATTCCTCTCCACAAAGGAAGGGCCACAACTGACCCTGGTAACTATTAGGGCGATAGCATAAGCCTGACAAGCCTGGTCTGCAATGCTATGGAGCACATCATCATGGAACTCATTAACAAAGACATTGAGAACCTTCAAACACTTGGCCTGACCCAGTTCGGCTTTGTTAAGGGCAGATCATGCCTACTAAACCTGGTTGACTTCTTCGAGACAGTCACCAAGGCCATAGATGAGGGAAAGGTGGTTCACACAGCCTACCTTGACCTCGTCAAGGCTTTCCTCACCATTCCCTACTCGGGTATTACAGAAAAACTCACCAGCCTGAACATAAACCCCTACATCATGAGATGGGTTGCCAACTGGCTTACAGACAGAAATCACACAGTAAGAATAGCAGGCTCCAGGTCTGACTCTAAACCAGTCACAAGTGGTGTCCCACAAGGCTTGGTCCTTGGACTGCTACTGTTCGGCATATACTTCTCAGAAGTACAGACAAACACAGGAGGACTTTGGCTAACCAAGTTCACCGATGACTGCAAACTGGGAGCCATGATTGACTATCTGGCTGACATGGACATCCTCCAAAAAGGCCTTATTGAGATGGACACCTGGTGTTAAAGTCATGGCCTCAAGCTAAATGCCAATAAATGCATAGTCATTCCATTTGGGAAAAACAAAACACCCACGAATTACCACATAAGTGGCAGCCCCCTTAATGCAGAAGAGGAAATAAGAGATCTGGGGACCCAGGTAGATAGTAATCTCTCCTTTGACAATCATATTGCCAAAGTCTTGTTTCGAAAAAAACTTTTTTTGAAAAAAACAATGTGGACCTCCACTGTTCAATGACAAAACACAAGTTTAATATCACTAATACAAAACAAGCAGGATAAAACTGATGAGCGCTTTCGGGCTCTGCCCTTCTTCAGATAAAGAGAAACAGTTAAAACCACATTTAAATATCTAATTAAAAACACTTCAACCATTCAGCATTTGTATTGCACCCTCCAATCTTTGAGGGTGGGTTTCATAGGAACAAAGTCATTCAATCCTGGTGTTCTATGAGCTAATAGTTCTATTATCCATCTTGCCTCTTCTCTCTCAGTAGCATCTACTAAACTACCCTTTCTCATACTGGGAAAAACATTAATAATCGCTCTAAACACAAAGTGATGGTCATTATTAACTTCTACATGTTTATATAGTGCATTGTGTATATTTTTAGTTCTTATACATGAAAGATGTTGCAAAATTCTAACTTTAAACATAGTGTTAGTTTTTCTCACATAAAACGCCATGCATTGCTGACACTCAGCCAAGTAGACTAAATTCTTAGTTCTACAATGGACAGTGGTGGTCCACATTGTTTTTTTCTAAACAAGATTTTTATGTACTCTGTGGACCTTTGGACAGTTATCTCATCTTGTTTTCATTATTGATATTGCCAAAGTCATTAGGAAATCCTTCTATGTGGCCCATCTAATTACTAAAGGGTTTGCATCTAGAAATAAAGAGGTTATAGTGCCCCTCTACTCGTCACTTATTAGACCCATCATAGAGGACAATGCCTCATTTGGGATGTACCTCACAAGACACTTCTAAAAGCTGGAAAGACCACAAAATTACCTTACCAAGAGGATTACTGGCCTCAAACATATGTCCTATGCATCCCAACTGAAAAACTCTGGCTGTACTCAGTGGCATATCGCTTACTCAGAGGAGATCTCTGCCTGACTTACAAAGCCACGTCTAACTCATAATTGATGGACATGCTCCACCTAAAGAAATCCAAGTCACTGCGAGCCACGTGGTCTAGTGAGCTAAACCTTGCCACAACAATAAATAGAACATGCTGGAGGGATAGATTCCTGTCACAGAGCCTCCCCATGCTTTGGAACAAAATCCCAAACTACATTAGGCAGAGCCCCTCACTAACACTCTTCAAGAGAAACCTTGATGAGTGGATGGGTAACAGAAAATACACCCCTGGGATCACTTCATTTGCTCTGCTTGACAGAGGATCAGTTAATTAATCAATGGGGGACGCTAAAGCCGACAAACTCTGGCTAGGCTTATAAATGCTCTCAGGCAGATAGCCTAGCACCTACCTATGAACCTATGAACCTAAGAAATACTCTAAAGCTAGCTGTGAAAACAGAATTGCAGCACACAGTAAAGACATCCACAAGGCCTTCTATAGTTATGTAAAGAATCTCCATGGCAATGCCAACATGTGCACTGAGCTACTGCACAAAGTTAACTCCTATACTGAGGCAACAGATATTGCCAATATACTGGCACACAAGATTCAGTGGCAACTTTACCCATCTCCCTACCCCCAAAGAACCAATCACAACACCAGTACACTGTCAGGCACCCAGTAGTCTTCTTTCTTCTTCTGGCTGTCTTCTGCATGAACTACAGAGTGAACTGGCACATCACCTGTGTGCCCTGTTCAATCACAGCCTCACCCCAGGCTTTGTTGCTACTGACTGGTGCAATGCTACAGTTATCCCTCTCCACACAGGAGGAGTGGCTGCAGCTCTGGGAAGTATCACCCCATTAGCCTGACAATGCTGTCATGCAAAGCTATGGAATGCATCATCATGGACCTAAAAAACAGGGATATGGGAATCTCCAGACTCAGGATCCCACACTGTTTGCTTTTGTGAAGGGTAGAGCATGCCTTTTCAATCAACCTGGTCAACTTCTTTGAGTCAGTCACCAGAGCTGTGGATGAAGGCAAGGTGGTTCATACAGCCTACCTCTATCTGGCCAAGACTTTTGATAACATACCCCACTCAAGGTTAATGGATAAGCTCACTGTACTATGCATCAACCCCAATAACTGTAGGTGGGTTGCAAACTGTCTCACAGATAGAACCCATAGTGTGAAAGTAGCTGAGCCCAAGTCAGACTGCTGACCAGTCACGTGTGGAGTTCCACAGGGTTTTATCCTGGGTCCTCTCCTGTTTGGTCTCAACTTCTCTGAAGTCCATGTCAACATGAAGGGACTCTGGCTGACAATGTTTGTAGATGATTGCAAGTTGGGAGCTATTAACTAGCCAAGTGATGTGACAGAAAGGCCTCACTGAGACCAATGACTGCTGTCAGAGACATGGCCTTAAGCTCAATATCAGTGAATGTGTTGTCATCCCCCCTTAAGATGTCAAGCACTACAGCGATGTTACAGCACCAAAAACTGACACCAGTTTGAAACTGCATACCCACAACCGATTCCACCACAGTCACAGCCACACACCGGTAGGTTAGGTGAACAACAGAATATACAGACCGTGTGAAGATATACATAATAGCTTTCCAGTCACTCACTATCCCTACATATAGTGGTCCAATTCTCAGTGTAGTCTGAATCCTGACCATAGTAGAGGACACATCTCAGTCTGCCGCTACAAAGACATACAGCCAATAGACCAGCAGACACTGGAACACTATGCACAGTCAGATAAAAAAGGAGCCATAACACTTACATCTACCCCCCTCCATACACAGCCCAAATAACATGTACACATGACATGTGTACACAATCCTGACATTCTGTCAACAATGGCCAGACATGCACAGACCTCTCAAATGTACAGTTAACCTCAGAATGTACTCACGTAGATTGGACATATTGCTGTCAGAAATCTAGACAGTTGCTGATGTTACTGGGTTTTTTGTAACATATCCTTTATGAGGAATATGAAGGCAGTAAAACCAATGGAGTTTAGTATTTACCGACTGTATTCCACATAGTCCCTGACTGATTTTCCAAGGACAACAACTGTCTGGGGAACACACAAACCATAACAGGCAAACATGTGGCCTGTCTGTGGACAGCATGCCACTGGAGAGGTATGTCATAGACATATCACTGTCAGACATGTAATCACTCAATAAATGCATGTCCACACAATCTGTTCACAATTCTGGTGATATGTCCCCCGTGTTGTTGTGCTGTCTCCAGATGTCTTGTCTTGTGAAGTATTCCCAACTACTATCTATGAATCTGTAGCTCAACACCTCTGTAATGTTCCTCACACAGGCAAGTAATAGAACCAAGGCCCACATGAAGGATGTCCCACTTGTTGGTGCTAGCAGCAGTGCCCAGGCCCACAGCACAAAACTATGTGGGCACCTACATAGTTGTATGGCCTTAGCAATACTGAACATCTGCACATCTGCACAGAGGACAGACAGGAAGTTGACAGCAAACATATTATGCATTAGGATGAATGTCCCGAAGGATAGAAGTCTGAAACTGAAATATATGCCATTACTACATGACAGCAGTCCCCAATGACATGGGCAACAAACATAGTACTTTACAGTTAATATAATAATGTCATAGTAATGTCCAACAGGTGATACATAAAAGCATAAAGCTGAAACACCAAGAACAATATAATTTAGTACTCAGAGTCCCAGCTCTGCATGCAGTGGTGCATGGTTGGTGTATTACAATAGGCAATCTAATTTTACATGGAAAAGCAGTGTCAACAGTACTAATTTCATAATATAATATAATATGTGTGAAATCATATTCATCAATCAGTGTACTGTAGCTGGTGTAACATGCAAGTGTGAGTACATATAAAATGTGATACTACCCATGTATAACAAATAATATGTGATACTACCCATGTATATCCAAGTGTCCTGTACAGTATAGTCACACCCCTTGCTACTGTAATGAGAGCACGTAAAAGCATGTTATGTACAGGAAATAAAATATAGATATGTGTGGAGATACATATATATGTATAACAATATACAGATATATTACCAAGAAATACTGACGTGTGTGTGTGTGTGTGTGTGTGTGTGTGTGTGTGTGTGTGTGTGTGTGTGTGTGTGTGTGTGTATATATATATATATATATATATATATATATATATATATCTATACATACACACATATATATGTGCATAGATGTCTCTAAATGCCCATAAAACATATGCTGCTGATAGACCACCCATAACTGAGGCAGCATGCACAGTTGGATACGAAAGGACCCATGACACTCACATCTGCCCCCAACTCCAAAACATAACACTCCTCAAACAGTTGCCCTATGCAGCACGATTGAAAAAGCTAAGACTGTTCTCTGTTGCATACCGCTTTCTCAGAGGCGATCTCTGTCTAACGTACAGAGCCATGTCCATCCCAGAATTGTTGAACATGCTCCATCTTAGCAAAACCAAATCTACTCGAGCTACATGCTCTAGGGATATAAACCTCAACACAACAATGAATAGAACATGCTGGAGGAATAGATTCCCTTCGCATAGACTTCCCTTACTATGGAACAGGGTCCCAATCTACATAAGACAGAGCCCCTCACTATCACTCTTCAAGAGGAACCTTGATGAGTGGATGGGTAACAGAAAGCTCACACTGGGGATCGCACCAACAGCACTACTAGATAGGGGCCAAGGGTACTAGCTGCAAGTACAAGGGTCTAGGGAACTACTAAAGGGGCAGTGAATACCGCAAAATGAGTCTGGGAAAATATATGCCTTTGGGCAGATAGCCCAGTACCAACCTATGAACCTATGAACCTATAAGTGAACAGTACGCTGCTACAAAACCATGAGAGGCCATACACAATGCCAGATATACACAGTGACCTCTTAGCAATACAACTATAATGAGTGAAGACAGTAAATAAAAATTCAAACAGCCAGTAATTCACACATATTTATTTTACTCTGATGTCTTTGCCAAAGCATTCAAGAAGTAACACATTACAAGAAATACTTGCCTTAATTAGAAGAAGCAATTAAAACAAGTGCATTTAAATACACAGACTCCAATTACACTCCTCAGTCAACCCATTAGGGGATAAAGTATCACATTTAAAAACACACATTGATTCTATACATAACAATTGTTCTTTTATGACTGTTTGACCAAACTGAGAAACAGGCTTTTTCCAAAGCAGTACCTTGTAACCCACTACACTTAATTACATGTCTATACACAGCTTCCAGTTACACTACTCATTTAACCCCCTAGGAGAAAAAGTATCACATTTAAGAATTTAAACTGATTCTGTACATAACAATTCTTCCTTCAGGACTACCACCCCTATGGTGAGAATTATTGAAATGTACAGCTATAGAACTGTCTTCTTCCTCATCAGTAATATCTCTCACATGTTCTAACTACCTAGTTTTAAAACATTTGTTACTCCCCCCGCCCCATAAAATATGTTACAAGGGCATCTAAGAGCATTCCCCATACCCAAACTCTTGAATGTACAGAGTCCCACATGTTGTCCACCCTTTCCCTTCAGCAGCATGACAGAGCAAAATAATGGTAGACCCTACCTATCAACCTCCTACTATATGGCATCTGTACCAAGCCTGATATAATTTGGGAATGAGGCCCATACTTGAAATATTGCTGTTATATACGGAGAAAATTGCTGATGTTGCAGGGTTTATTGTAACATAACTTTTCTGAGGGATATAAAGTCTGAAACACATATGAATGCATGTACTGATTGCAATCACCAGAGTATGCTACGTATTTGTCAAGGACAACACCTGTCTCTGGAACAAACCAAACATAACAGGCAAACATCTGGCTATTATGTGGATAGCCCTACAGTTGAGAGCTATGCAGTCACAGAACTTTGTCAGACAGAAACCTATGCAGAAGTAGCATGTTCAGACAAAACATGTTAAGCAAGCAGTATTTGAAACATAGAAAAGCAATACTCACATTCTGCCCCTAGGTCTTGAATCTTCTCTGCCATTTAGTTGGCTTGTCTCCACAAGTCTTGTACTAGGAGGTATTAGCTCACACACCTCCATGATCTCTTCCTAACAGGTAAGGGAAAGGGCCAGTGCCCACATGGAGTGCTCAGTTATAGGAGTGTGTTCCCATGACATTGGCTATTGGAATAACTACACAGCTGCTCTGCATGCAATCAGCAACTGAGGAAAACCAGTTGCTGCTCAGGCCATCACATGGTCATGAGCATAACCTACAAAAGACAAGCTGCCATCTATTCAAACCACCCCTGTCATAGACAGTCCATCAGTGCAAAGCTGACGTTGTGTGAGAAAAAAGAATAGGAAAGGGGTACTGCAGTGGTGGTGCTGCGCTAGCGTTGTCGCCTCACAGTTAGACGTTGCCCATTCGATTCTCAGTTAGAGTGTCTTCTGTGTGGCGATATGCGTGAATGGGCATTCCTTCGATGAAGGTTGTGCATTAGGCCCGGCAAGCCAGCACGTAAAAATCTACTGCCAATCATTAGCTGTGGCGACCCCTAACCAGGAAAAGCCGAAAGACACAAACACAAACAATAGCTGTGACATATCCAGAAAAAAAAAGGTATGTGAAACAAGTAAGTATGAAATTGAATGCAGTAGGTGGTCTGTAATAATGGAAAATAAGGGTTTGAAAGCATATGCCTCAACAAGACTTACTGTACTGATGTACTGCCTGCTTAATAGCACTAATAGCCATAGCATTTAGCTTTGTCTGTAGTCACTAGACCAACTACTTGGATGTTGTACATATCCATATGTTACCTGTGCATGTAACTATGATGCACATTATGTGTACTGATGCAGATGTGTGCATTGAACTGCATGTTATATACTGTGCTCATGCCATTCAACTGTCCCGTGTTCTGCATACTGACCATATGTGTGCCTCATATTTGTAGTCATTTACCCACATAGAGTTATGTTATGTCAGTCAAATCCTTGTCAAATCTGTGAAGACTGAAATTACAACATCCCCCTTCATTGTCCTCTGACTTTTCCCATTTGGGATTGCCAAAGTGGATCATCTGTTGCCATTTTTGCCTGTCCTCTAAATCTTGCTCTCTCACACCAACCACCTGCATGTCCTCTCTCACCACATCCTGAAACCTTACCTGAGGCTTTCCTCTCTTCCTCTTACCTGGCAGCTACATCCTTACTGTCCTTTTCACAATATACTCAGCACCCCTCCTCAGCACATGTTCAGAATGATGTAATGCTGCCTCTCCAACACTGTCTCATAACCGTCCAACATGGCCTGAGCCTGTCATATATGCATTGCTAAACCTGTGAACCCATGTCACGCCCAGTGCAAAATATAACATCTGTAACTCTGCTATGTGCAACTCTGACCCCTGACTTTTTGTCAATGCCACTGTCTCCAACCCATGTAACATAGGTGGTCTCACTACCCTTTTGTAGACCTTACATATCAGGTTTACTGGTACTCATCTGTCACATATCACTTCTGACACTCTTCTTCACCCACTCCATCCTGCCTGTACTATCTTCTACACCTGTCCTCCACAGTCCTCATTACTCTGAAATGTTGATCCCAATCATTTGAACACATCCACCTTTGCCAACTGTACTCCATGCATGCTCAACATTCCACTGTCCTCCATCTCATTCACAAACAGATATTCTGTCCTAGTGCTACTGACCTTCATTCATCTCCTCTCTAGAGCATATGTCCACCTCTCCAGGGTCTCCAAAAGCTAATCCCCTACTCTCAATACAGATCACAATGTCATCTTCAAACAACATAGTCAACGTGGACTCCCGTATGATCCTGTCTCTCAACCTGACCATCACCATTGCAAATCAGAAAGGGCTCACAACTGATCCCTGATGTCATCCCGCCTCCACCTTAAACACATCTGTCAATCCCAATGCAGACATCAATGCTTTCACACCACCCATGTACATATCCTGTACCACTCTTACATATATCTCTTCCACTCATGACTTCATCAAACAATACCACAACTCCTGCCTAGGCACCCTGTCATATGCTTTTTGTATGTCTAGAGAGACACAGAGCAATTCCTGACCTTTTCTATATTCCACCAGTAACAGTATCAGAGCAAACATCACATTGGTAGTGCCCTTTTCACATACGACACCATACTGTTGACAAGTAATCCTCACCTCCATGCATAAGCTTGCTTGCACTACTCTTACACATAACTTCATGCTGTGATTGGTCAATGTTATCCCTCTGTAGTTATCACAGCTCTGCACATCAACCTCATTCTTAACACCGTACCCAGGCACTTTCTCTCCACTCCTCATGCCACCTCACACTTCCCAAGATATCGGTAAACAGTCTGGCAAACACACCACTGCCATTTACCCTAAACAACCCCATCCTTCCACAGGTATGTAATGTGGACCAACAGGCTTGCCAGTATTCATCCTCTTCATAGCTATTCTTACATCCACCTTGCTAAGGTTTTACACATCCTGATTCACCATACCCACATCATCCAGCCTTCTCTGTCTCACTGTGTATGTGCTCAACACACTATCCTCGCTTGTGAGTACATATGCCCCATCATCCTTTATCACCCTTATCTGCTGCACATCTTTCCTAGCTCAGTGCATCTGTCCAACCAATCAGTACAATTCCTTTCATCCCTCCTTAGTGCCCAACCTGCCATTGAATTCTTCATATGCCCATCCTCATTCTTTGCCACCTCTCTCTTTGCCATGCACATCATCTCTTCATACTCCTGCCTACTTTCCTCATCCCTATGACAATCCTACTCCTTCTTCCCCAACCTCTGTCTCTGTATACTGTCTAGTACGTCCTCAGTCCACCAACAGGTGTCCTTGTGCTGCTTCCTCCATCCACGTCACCCCAAGCACCTGTCTAGCTATCTCCCTTACCAGCTCTGCTGTACTTAACCAGATATTTGTTAGATTGTCACTACCACCAAGTGCCTGTATCAACTCTTCTCTGAACTCCACCTCACAAGCACACTTTTCCAATTCACACCATTTGATCCTTGGTGCTGCCCCCACACTACTCCTCATCTCATTCACTGACATCATCTTGCATACCAACATTTCCTGCTGTCTAAATACACTTCCCCCTGTCACCACTTTACAGTTTCCAAAACTCTTCAAACTGGCCCTACTACATTGGATGTATTCCACCTGTGTACATAATACTCCACTCTTGTATGTCACCCTATACTCCTCCTATGTGTGATAGAGCATATTCATCACAGCCATGTCCATCCTTTTTGTACAATCCACTACCATCTCACCATCTCCACTCCTTTTAACACCATACATACCCATCATTTCCCTATCCTCTCTGTTCCCTTCATCAACATGCCCATTGACATCTGTTGCAATGACCATTTTGTCACCCTTGGGTACACTCATCTCCATGTCATACAACTGAAGTCACATTTCTCTTTCTCATCCATTGCACATCCAACTTGCATAGCATATGCACTAACACCAGTCATCATTACATCATCAGCTTACACCTTTAGAACATCACTCTATCAGACACTTATGTCATCCTCCACTCTTGGCATACTGTTCCTTCAGCAAAGACCCTACCCCCTTCCACCTCCAGTCAATACCTTGATAGCACAATTGTGACCTGCCTACCATACACCCAGCCATAATCCCCTCACATGTGGTCTCTTGCACAAACACAATATGTCAACCATCCCCTGGCCATCATATCAGCCATACTGATCCCTATACCACTCATACTGCCAACATTAATTCTTACACTCAATACCACCCTCATAGCCTTCCCCTCTCTTCCTGCTTTATGAATGTTGGACATCCACCAGAGTATGCCTGTCAGTGTAAAGGCTACTGTGCTATTGAATGACTCAAGTATGTTACAGCAATATTGAGACACTGTCACTGATTTTGTAACATGGCACCCATGTATGCATGGCATCCTACAGATGTCCTGCTGTAACAGATTGTGAGGGATGACAGTGCAGCAGGAGTATGTATTTAATGTGCCATACTGGCAAAGAACATACATGTATGTGAGGTATTAGCTATTCACATGTCAGTATGAGTATGTGTATGTGTCCACCTCATGAAAACAGACATGGGATGCAAAATCTCGGTTAAAACAGCTGTACGTGTTATACATGTGTGTAATCTCAGTTACTGTGTACCCCAAAGAGTGAAATTTCAACAGCTACTTGTTATTGCATTGCCCTGACACAACCATGGTTAGTACAATAAGCATGATTATCATTACTAAATTGGAGAGGTGTCCAACTGCTTTATGACTTTGTGGCCATGCCCACTACAAGCAACTGATTGAACACATACATGGCTATATAGACTCAGCAATACCTTACTTGTCATACCCGCCTCCACCAACATACAGTAATCCCCTTTGCTGGACATCAGCATTACACAAATCACAACCTTGGTCCCTATAGTGGCGGTACAGGGCAAAGTAGGGGCAGGAACCAACCTGGCATCAAGTCAGCCATTGTCTGAACAAGCATATAAGGTCACAGGTGGATTACTGTAAAGCCAACTATTAGTACAAATTGGAGACATCCACCAGGGACAATCACAAGGCCTTCTTCCCATATGTCTGCAGTCATCAGAGGCAACATACCAACCTGACCTGTAATGGTGGCCAATCAGATAACATACAAACACAACATAGCTACAGGCAACCTGATGAAGATAGCATTAGAGCAAACATCTCCCTGGCTCAGCATCACTAAGGTGGATCTGTACTACACCCACACCCCTCACCTCATCACCAGTGAGTAGGCACATATTTTCTACTGAAATGCAACAAATGTAAGTATCCATGGGATGTCATATCATCCCTGTCTGCATCCTAAATTAACTCAGGCATGTGCTCACAGCTGCATTACACATTGTAGTCACACCAAGCTGCAGCACCATCCACCTGGAAGATGGCTAATGTCATCCATTTACACAGATCTGAATGAGGAATGATGGATTATGCAAATGACTTGCCCTCACTGAGAGCAATATGACTCATCAGGACCAGGAGTGCAATGCAAGCTGATGTTGTGCTGATAGATTTCAAAGGGTATGGTGTGGTTGTGAGTGTTGGGTACTGGTATGGTTGTGAGTGCTGGCTACCGGTATTCAAGGTACATGTGCAGATACTGGACATACTGTTGCCAAATGTATGGGGTCCTGAGATGTGTTTCCCTGTTAGTGTCTACCAGGTACAATGTCACATCACTGGCGGAAGACCTTTTCACCAGCGCAATGCAACCTGATAATGCAAGCCATAATACAGAACCACAAGTACTGTTGGGCCAAAGCCAGCAACATCTGCAGGAGAGGACAACCCTGTGGGATGACCCTGTTCACAGGGTAAATTAGGTGGGCCTGTACACATGTACATATGAACAGGTGTGGCATCATGACACCAACCTCATATGCCATGCCTGGCAAGGAGCTGCTGCCATGGCCTGGGACCCCACAACCAGAGGTGGGAGGCCAGCCATGCAGCCCCCACTGACATCATATGAGGAGCTCCTTGCGAAGCTTGGGCCATCCATCACAGTACAACACCAGGGTGCAAAGCCCCACTTGCTGGAGTTGGGTGACACTCACACAATTGACAAGGACCATGCAGGTAAGGTCCCAGTGGGGATTAGTAGACTATTGTAAGAGAAATACTTGTATCTGTACAGTATCTACATGCATGTGCCAGGTACAATTGCAGTTGTGGATGGGGATTTCTAATGCACAGAAGTGCAAATCTATGGTGAAGGGCAACACATTGTGTAGTATTGGGTGTTGTACTGTAAATGTGCAGACATGCTACATCCATCTTTTGCCAAGGGCAAATGTGAGTCTGCTGACAACACCTCTCTCCCACAACTACATAGGTGACTCTGGTTGGCATATGGGACAGCAGCCTGAATATGGTGAGTATTGAATTGTTCAGTTGTGCTTTGGCAATACCCCAGGCATGTGAAGGGCGTGCATGTTACCATGCACACAACTATGACTAATAGACATATTGCTTTATTTGCATGTTCACTTGTGGTGTGGTTAATTGTATTGCATCACAGTGGTAGCCACAGGGGCCTATCTGAAGAGAATGTAACATTTGTGTAGCATATCTCATAATCTGTCAGTGCAAGACATCTGGACAGACACCATCAAAATGTATTGGAGAAAATGACTAAGGTAGGGACATGTGTGAAACATTGCTGCTATACAGTGGATAAAAAATATGTACACACACATGTTAAGATACCATTTGTTTCTGATATATACTGATTGAGACCACAATATGTCAGTCCACACCTTTCCCAGCCTTTAATGTGACCCATGACATGGGTAAAACCAAGCATCTGGACTCATGTAATGCACCTACAAGCCTGGACAAGTGTGAGGGTAGCAGACATTGTACCAGTATGCTGTTTCAGTCAAGTATGATATCTGGTGTTACCATATGTGTCAGTACACTAACCGTGGCCTATTTGGCAACTATATCACACACTTGGGCATTGTTAAGACAAACAGTGCACTTATAGGTTCCAAACATATGGATGTTCCAGACACATCTGAACAGAGGACTGGTATGGCCTGTACATTGGTTTCACATGCTGCATGTGAGGCAAATGCCATTACCACACTCTATAAAGTAATGGCATCAGGAGGTGGTCATCTGCCACGTACAGTACAGACATCAAAATCATATCAGCCACACAAGATATGAGCCACACACAGACACACACACACACACACACACACACACACACACACACACACACACACACACACACACACACACACACACACCTTACAACCCAGCAGCCCATGGCTCCTCTCCAGCATTATGATTAGAACTCCTATCTATTTTCATCTACTATAGTGTCATGAAGTTATCAGATGCACCATGGAGCTTACACAATTTCACCTCCTCCAAAGGTACTTGTAAGGTGAATGACATCAACAGGACTACTAAATTAGGATGAGTATGGTGGTACACAACTCAAAATGGTATAACCTTCATATTACATGATTCTCACAATAACACACACACAGACAGTTGTCAGTAGTGAGATTAGAACTCCTGCCTATTCAGTTATTTGTGCTACAGTGTTACACTGTTACTGCATGTGCTACTGCAAACTGCATATTGGACTTATAACTGGCCAAATGTGCTGATAACTGCACACCTGAGGTAAAGTATTACCGGTGGCAGGAAATCTGCCTTCATTTTCTCCCATACAGCTGGCTAGTTTTTTTCTATCTTGCACTTCAAATAACATTATAGCTTTCACTTCAATAGGTCATTGTATCAATAAGTGTATCACACCTGGGAGCCATCAGCAGTACTCATTCATAAAATAATTAGCCCAAGTGCTTACTACTTATGATCACCCCTCCTGGCATGATTGAAGTGTGATTTTCTGTGCTTTCACCCATTATCCTGGTGCACTTGTCTATTCTGAAGCACTGTTGCAACTGCCTCATGTACACAGACAACCCTCTCCTCTAAACTCCAAACACACAGACCAATGAGAGTTACTCCTATATCACCAAATGTGGAAATATGCACTCTCAATCAAAGACTGGACTAACTGGTCAAAAGGATGAGAAAAAATACCTGCACCACATCACATGGACCACATAGCTTGCCGCAACACCCACTATGATAGCCCTGGCATACACTGAAAAGCCACACACACACCTTCACAGAGACACTCAATGGACATTTTCACAAACATCACAGACCAGCATGACAAACACCCACTCAGACACCACAACATAGCACTTTCCAAAGGACACATATGTCACTGACACAGTGTGCCCATCAACCTAAGCACCTAAGGCTGACCACCTTGCACAATACAGTGATTATGGGTAACTCAGTACTGTGGCAAACAGATGTCCCACTCACTAAGTTGATTATGGAGGAGGTAACAGCCAACTGTCTATCACATGCCAGCATCCAACGCATGACACACCCAGTCAGGCCACTCCAGAACAGCTATAAGTATCACTCTGTCATCATCTATGTATGTCTGAATGACCTGTGACACACTTCCCTGGGCTACATGACAAGAGACATGGTTAAACACTAGGATTATGTGGTCCAGGTCAGTGTGTCAGTAGCCCTGAGCAGTATACTGCTATCACCCAGAATGATGCTGCAGTACTGGCAACAGATAATTGACTGCAACATTGGCTTACATGTTGTGTGTCATTCTCAGGGGATTCAGTTATCTCTCTGTTTGGAATAACATGATAGACGGACCTCAATGCATTGCCAGAGATTACTTAAATCTGTTAGCAGTGGGTTTCCAGGTACAGGGTAAGTGTCTTGCCACCACTATAGTGCCTTATTAGGCAGTGTTCCAAATCAAATAGTCACTGTAACAGCTAGACATGTATGCAATATGAGGGTCAAGCTGCTCAACAGTAGACATATAACTGTCAAGATGCAGTCACTCAAAGCACTCCTCAGAATGGAGGACATTGACATTTGTGCTGTAACGGAGAGGTGGTTCACAACAGCAGACAGCAGCCCTGCACTACAGGCTATGATGCATTCTACAGCTGTCAGCACCAAAACATGGCCCACACCTCCACAGGTGGTGATGTCTCCATATTCATAATGAATATGTACACCTCCAGACTAGTATCCCAGCATAATGCATTGGAGGTACTTCCAATAAAACTGACTTTGGGGAATAGTGCAATCCACACCATAGTCTGCTAACGCTCTGTCCCTGGACTATCAATATACATTCTGCAACACCCTGGCATCTATGCAGGTCAAAGCCAACATTGACATAGAAGGAGATTTCAACTACCCGTCCATCACCTGGTGAAAGTAGTTAAGTACCAGTACACTGGCACAACACTTCATGGAATTCATCAGTTCCAATGCTCTGGACCTGCTCATACTGATACACAGTAGTGGATGCTACAACCTTGACCTGTGTTGATTACTTACATATGGGACTCTTGCTCATCCACAGTTGTCAATCCCTACCTGGTCAGATCCAAACATGACGTAATCAACATGGAGCTCAACATCTTACCCACACCCCCACAAAGGTAACCACCTTGCAAAACCTCTCCAATGCTGACATTGCAGTCAGAAAAACAGGGGTGGATGATTTCACTGCACCCATGCCAATGGGAAATAGCTGCATGACTATCACATCACACACATATGCATTGCACAAACATGCACATGGATGCATGGTACTAGCCATAGCCAACATAATACAGACACTGTCCTCCAAACACTGGAAGCCATTATGATGATCACCTGCCATTACTAATATGTACAACAGACGAAAGTCACTGTTGCTGAAAATGGTGGTGTCCCAAGACTGGTGAACTCTCTTATTAGCCTCAGAAACAAATTGGGATCCCTCATGGAATCACCTACAGGCAGCTATGAAGGCAGATTTGCAGCAGACACTAACGACAATCGCAAAAGCTTGTGATAGTTATATCAGTAACCTCCACAGCAATAACCACAAGTGCTGTGAGTTACTGGACAATGCATTCCTATCCTGAATACAAATAGTCTTTCAGGCAAAAGAATTCACCAACCACAGAATTTATTATAAAGCGCTTTTCGTCATTCACGATGGAATAACTTCTTCAGATAAATCTCAAAAGACAGATCACTATATTTATACAGAAATCTTATTCAATCAAACAATCAGCTTGATTGCCAAATTAGTAAATTAGTTGGTAATGACTCTATTAAAAGTGGTATATACTTTACATATAGTCCTACAACTCAGCTAAAAAATCTTCTCAAGTTACATAAAGTGTATCCCCATACAAGTATTTACTATATGGACATATAGATACAAATGTATCATAAGAAGAATTCATGAGAAGTTTTTTTAAAACATTATAAAATAATATAAAGACAAGAGTATGAGTGTTTTTTTTTTAAATACCTGAACACAAACATTCTAGAAAAACAACAAATATCATCAAATAATAACCAAAACTCCAAGTGATAAAATCAGTTTTTCTCATCTATCTATTCAAACTTCTACATTTTAGAAAACATGTGATGTTACAGTGCTCATATAGCCCTATTCTGACACAACAGATATTGGCCACTGTCTTGCCAACACATTCAGTGCCAGCTTTACCCCTCTCTCCCCGCAAGTGGATGATAACAATGGCAGATGAATGCCAGGCATCCAGCATTACTGCAGGCCAGGTTAGACCTGCATTGCCCACAGGCAAGGATACAGCTTCAATGGGACCCCAACATATCCATGGCTGTGTTCTACATTACATACAAAGAGACCTGGCATCACATCTATGTGCCCTCATCAGTCACAGCCTCACCTTAGGCTTTGTCCTTCCAAAATGGTACACTGCTACAGTCATCCCTCTCCATAAAGGGATAGCATCTACAGACTCTGGTAATGATTGGGCCCTTAGCCTGCCAAGTCTACTATGCACAGGTATGGGTGTATCATCAGGGACCTGATTGCCAGGATATGGGTGATCGCTTAACTCTGGACCCCACACAGTTTGGCCTTGTGAATGGCAAATCATGCCTGCTTAACCTGTTTGATGTATTTCAGTGAGTCACCAGGGCAGTGTATTACAGTAAGGCACTGCAAACTGCCTACCTCAATCTGCCCAAGGCTTCTGATACCATTCCTCAGTCAGGGATTATTGGTAAACCCAACAAAGTAGGCATCAACCCCTATATCAGTGGGTGGTTTGCAAATTGGTTCACAGAACACACAGTGTAACAGTGGTAAACTCCAAGTCAGATTGGCAAGCAGTCACAAGCAGAGTCCCACAGGGATCAGTACTGGATAGTGTCCTGTCCAGCATCTACTTCTCAGGAATCCAGCATAACACAGATGAACACTGGCTGACCAAATTCACAGAGGACTGCAAGTTGGGAGCTATCATGAACTCCACAAGTGATGGAGACCTCCTACAGAAAGGCCTCACTGAAAACAATGAGTGGCGGGGAAACCATGGCCAGAAGCTTAATACCACAAAATGCATCATCATCCCCTTTGGTAAAATACAATCAGTTCGTAGTAAGTTCCACATCAATGGGAGCACAATGAACACTGTAGGCATTATAAGAATTCTGGGGACACAGGTTGACAACAACTTCTCCTTCAAGCACCACATTGCCACTGTGGTCAGGAAGTTCTTCTATATGGCACATTGCATTACCAAGGGTTTTGCATCCTGGAAGATAGAGGTAATGATCTCTGTAACTATTCCCTGATTAGACCACTCCCCAGGTATTATGGCCCATTTGCCATGTACCTCACTAGACACCTGCTACAGCTGGAGAAGCCACAGGAAAACCTCCCGAAGTGGTTCCTAGCCATTAAACACACATCCTACACAGACAGACTCAGAAGACCCAAGCTATTCTCTGTGACTTATCACCTAAGTAGCAGCTAGCTGTGCTTGACTTAAAAGCCAGGTCTGACCCAGCTGGTTTAGAAATGCTACATATAAATCCATCCACACCACATACTGTAGAGACCTCTACCTCAGTACTACAATCACCACACCATGCTGGAATGACAGATCCCTCACCAAGAGACTGAACATGGCCTGGAATATGCTTCTCATACATGTCATGCAGAGTACCTAGCTGACCCTGTTCCAGAGAAATCTTGATGCGTGGATGGGTAATAGACAGTTCAACCCAAGGATCACTGCTGTGGCTATACTTGATACAGGCACTGGGAATTAACATTGGGTGGCACAATGGCAGGGTCCTTCTATGAGCTAGGCTTGTTATGGCTCCTGGGCCATTACCTGCTACACACTTGTGAACCTATAAAGGGAATGACATCAGCAGGACTGATAAAGTAGTGCAGTGGGTGTTAAACTTATCCAAATACGTTGCCCTACAAACAGATATACATACACTTGCCAGTTGTGAGAGAAGAACCCCTCCCTAATTAGTGATTTGTACCATAGTGTTATGCAATTACCACATGAGCTACAGAGCTTACTGGGCTGAGAGATGGCCAAAAGTGCTGATATGGGGAATGACATCAGCAGGACTGATAAAGTAGGGCAGTGGGTGGGAAATGTATCAAAATACCTCTACTTACAAACATACATACCCACACACACATTTGTCGGATGCAAGAGTAGAGCCCCTGCCAAACCAGTCATTTTTACTATACTGTTAAGCATTTAGGACATGCACTACTGAAAGTACAGGGCTAACAGCTGGCCAAGGTTGCTGATAAGAGGTTGACATGATCTGGACTGATAAGGTGGGGCACTGTGACGTGTTGGGGGTGGGAATGGCATAAAACTGTTTCACCTATAAACAAACAAACACATAACTCCCTCAGTCTTGCACCTACAGCTGTCACACTCACACACACACACACACACACACACACACACACACACACACACACACACACACACACACACACACACACACACACACTTCAACATTTACCAGGACTGCAGTTAGAAGTCCTACATAACTAGCTGTTCGTACTATCGTGTTATGCAGTTATGGCACACACCACAGAGCTTATGGGACTGAAGGCTGACAGAAGGCACTTCTAAGATGACTGATATCTGCAGGACTGTTAAAGTAGGGAAAGGGGAAGTGTACTGGGTTTGAGTGGACTCAAAAGCTTTTAGTTGTGAACACACACACACACACACACACACACACACACACACACACACACACACACATACACACACATTTTAACATTTGAGAGGAATGAGATTAGAGCTCCTACCTAACTAGTTATTTGTACTATTATGTTATGGAGTTATGGCACATACCACAGAGCTTATGTGGCTCAGGCCTGATGGAAAGCACTTCTGAGATGACTGATATCTGCAGGACTGCTAAAGTAGGGAAATGGGAAGTGCACTGTGTTTGAATGGACACAAAAGCTTTTAGTTGTGAACACACACACACACACACACACACACACACACACACACACACACACACACACACACACACACACACACACACACACACACACACATGCTTTTACATTTGCCAAAGCTGAAAATTGAACTCCTACCTAACTAGTCATTTGTACTATACTGTGATGCTGTTATTGAACATGCCACAGAGCTTATGGGGTTGGTTCTAACAAAAGTGATGTATATGAGGACAGACATCTTCAGGACTGCTAAGGTGGGGCAGGGCAATGAAAACTGCACTAGATGGGGAAGGCCTGTTCATTCCTAGATCCTACTGATTGGGGAAGGCCTTTTCATTCCTAGATCCTACTGACATTTCACTAAGTATATGACCATGCCCAGTATGTCCTTCTACAGTACACGTGGGACTCCATTCCAGGGATTGTTGTACTCCAGTCTGGTTTGCTTTGTGCTACAGCCATACTAGTCAACCTGTTGGTGCAGGATATCTGGAGATAACCTATCCAGTTTTGGGGACATACAATGATTATGACAATTATTCTCAGTAACGTATGGGTTGCTAGGGTTACAGGGCTTGTCTTAGCAGAAACTGTCATGTATTGTTTCAGTACCTGGTGACATATGTTCTCAGATCATCACAGTGATTTACCAGAGGAATACAGGATGGATGGCGCACACAAATGTTTATGGGTGAAATGCTACACATTCTTGCACAATCTAGCCTGTTGAGGGGTGTGTCTACAGGCAATTGACTGCTAGTGCTGTGGAAATGGTTCAGCACCTTGGTGATGTATTTCAATGGTGGAATCTCTGTACATTTATGTTCTGGCCTGGTCCAATTTCCAGTCCACATTTGGGTAATATAAGTCAGACAGGATCCAGGTGACAGGAAGACTCCAGATAGATTTGCAGGGGATAGGATGTGTGGGGTGTGTTTGTCCTGGGCAGATATGTTTGTCTACAGCTACCAGTACTTTGCATTGGACACTCCTCAAGGCTTGACTGCATTTGGAGGGTTTTGTGTGTCAGACTGTTTGACCAGCCTGGAGGTGTGTGTGTTTGTCACACATATATGTATGGCCCACCTCATTTGCTTGGAAGGCCACATGTTGGGGTCAGGATGTTGCATAGGATGAGTGAAGGGAAGGGGTGTGTTACTCCCCTTGGCTGTGGCCCAGGGTTCTGTGGGTGCAGACATGTCACCATCTTCCCGGGATAGGCCCGCCTGCATTGAGTGCATTCCCATGTTTAATCTCCTAGCCCTGCCTGTCAACTGTACAGAGTATCACAGAATGTCTGCATCCTTGAATCATATATATCATGCATCAGTGAGGGAGCTGAAGATGCAGGTGCAGAATAATACTGCAACTATGAGTGTTCTCTGACCCCCTCCACCTTATCACAGCCTTGTGAGCTCTGCATTCACTAACTTTAGAATGTGCACATGCACATCTATGCATATACAACCTCCTCACCATGTGGTATACTGCTTACAATACAGAGATCACCAGGCTCTTAAATATGCAATTACAATGAGCCAAGGATACTTCCCTTCACACAGGATGGTTGAGAAGATGTTGGCTGCTCAGCCCCATTCTCTGCCACTGGCCATTTCAGTGTCAATGCCTCTAGCTGAATAGGGGTCATTCAGAGCACAATAAGGGCTAAACTCCTCTGTATCATGTGGCCAGATCAGATCTTTCAGACCTTTTCAATAAACACATATCCACATATGCTGAAGTAGTCAAAAGAAACCTAATCAAGTCCACCAACAAACAAGAGAAGACAGCTCAGCCAGGTACAACTTCATACACATAAACCCATTACTCAAATCGGTACACCAACATTCACGCCTACTACTGCCACATGAGTAGATATTATATATGGAATTGCCAAGCTAAAAGACAATGTCCTTAAGGCAAACAGCTAAAATTGATAGTTATGTAAAAAAAAGTTCTAGTTATTACTGACTAACTTGTTAGACATACCGACTCTACACTCAGCAGACTGAGAAACGACAGGTTGCCTGTCAGTCATTTTTCAGGCACTAGGATTAGAGACATCACCGGCCCAGGAGTTTTCAAAGTATAACTATGATATCTTCATTGCTTGTATTGGTGTGAATGATCTCAAATAGTCCACCTTGAAGGAGATGCAGAGACACATAGTGAAATTCATTATATGTCCTTAAGGAGGGAAAGGAATTTTTTGTGTTGAACACTACTCTGTCCTCACCTGCAAATATTCCTAAATACAAATTAATCATCACTGGTTTCAATGAATGACTACTTAATGGTGTAAATCTAGGGAGATTCAGTTTATGATGCTTTTAGAGAGTTTAATACAAAGACCTTCCTCTTTTGCCAGCAATGAGTTGCATGTATACTTTGAGAGTTTTCACACTGTTGACAAAACTTTTTCTACAACATAGCACCATTTTAGGCAAAGTCAAATTGCTAGACATTCCAATCAGAAAAAAAAAACAGTCTGACAGGCATAAGGGTGGCTTTCGTTAATGTGTAAAACCTCAAAGATAAAATATCTGAGTTGAGAAATTTTCAATGGGATCACAGATATCTGTACAGCTACAGAAACCCATGTTCTTGTCTAAGGGAAATTCTCCTTTCATTCTGCAGTTCTCCACCTATCACTCATTCAAGACTATTAGCAATGGTGTGAGCATACTCACAGTTATTAGAGATCTGATACCTATGAGGCCTACCCAGAATGACTTAAAACTTGATTTAGTACAGATCTAAATCACTATCTTAATTGCAAATCACTTCCTGTGCCCCCAATGACCATTTCTAATACATAAACTTGCCTCTGTAGGTGGAAGTCAAACAAAGCAGTGTTTGTAGACATCAGTTACCCAAATATCAACTGCTTCATCTACACATCCAATGAATGCTATGCTTAGGACTTTCTTGTCTCAACTTCAGATCCCTGGACCAATGGTTATTTTCTCTCTACCAGAGGTCCGTCCATCACAGATCTTGTCATAGCTAACTCCCCGTCCTTTTGTTTGGTTCAACAAGTGCTCCCTTCCCTTGTTTAATCAGACCATTTATCCATAACCTTCTACCTGAGGAACAGTCTCATTAGTCCCAATTAGTTAACAATATTCAGGGCATTTAGTGAAGCCAATATATTTGATTTTATCATAAAATTCAAAAATATAAATGGTCCAGTAACCTAAAATCTAAGAACATTAGCATACCACTCTTAACAATGAAATGTTATAACCCAATGCAGTAGACACCATGTAGCATGACAAAGCTTGACAGACAAAGCAATGCAGCACCACAATGTATATAATTCATGTGGTGGCCTGGCCAGCAATATGTGCCTACATGGCAGATACATGCTAGTGGTGTGCATGCTTGAGTAAACATTTAATTCACACACACAATAGCATTCCTTAAAAAACACAACAGAGAATCCAGTTAAGGACCACACAGCAAAATCCATAGGTTTTATATATATATATATATATATATATATATATATATATATATATATATATATATACATATGTGTACATATATATATATATATATATATATATATATATATATATATATATATATATATATATATATATATATATATATATATATATATATAGATATATATATCAATATTAAAATTGGTATATATATGTATATACATATATATAAAGGGGTGCTTAGGACAAACAGAGAAGCACACATAAGGGCAATGGGAAAAGAATACTGGGATGTGGGAAGGGTATATTTTATGAGCAGGTGTCCATTTTTTCAAGAGGGGTGAATGGGATAATTTGCATGGGGAAGATGTAGACAGGAATAAGGGAAGGGGAAGGCAGCAGGATCAAACAAATAAACATATATGACTGACATAGTAGAGGGGCAAAATGAGAGAGAGGCATAGACTGACAGATGGAGGACCAATGCCCCAGGATTTAATAAGCTCCATATAGGCACAGTGTAGAGCCTAAATGGAATGTTACCATGTACACAGTTTCCCCTCAGCAGCACACCATGCATATTAATGATGGTGTGTTTCTGAGGGAGAGCCAAGGAACATAGTTACTGAATCAGTGTAGGGAGTGTAGTGCTAAGTGTGTCCACAGATGAGTAAGATACTCCCTCCATTGTCTAATTGTATTATTTCAATGTTTTTTTTTTCTTTTAAAAAGCATGTTTGTGTGGTGTGGTGTGGAGCTCAGCAATGCTAAGTGGTGCTGAGACGCCTGCCAGACATCTAGAAATAGAAGCCAGGTGCATTTAATTATTTATTTAAAGGTCATGTTTAAGCATCGCTGAGTTGGTTTGCGTGGTGTGCAGCGATGCTCAGCAGTGATTATAGGTAGGTCAGAGGCATAGGTATAGCTATAGTAGAGGTCTACATATTCACATAGCTAAATAGATAGAGTTATGACTTCATGTGCAATAGGTCCAAGGTTTGAATACATGGAAGGGAAAATAAGCCTTAATTGATGAAATACAAATTATGCCAATTATTTTAAATTATGGACACTGCACTCCACTAAGCTCTGCTAAGAATTGCTAAGCACCACATAAACACGAGAATGACTGAAAGCGTTTATGCACTGCTTGGTTCTGCTTGGTTTGTTTGCGCACTGTTAAGCATACTGTTCTGTGGGTTTTCACACTGCTTAATTCAGCTGCACTAGTGTGCATGCTGCGAAGTGATGCTGTACTTTTTTTAAATGTTGTCCAATGGTGTGAAAGGGCAGAAAAACAGCCTATATTAAGCCCAATTGATAGGAAGACAGCAGAATCTGTTGGAGTTCTGTCTCTGAAGGGTACTATGACAGGCGTTGGTGATGGTTCGAGCTTTCAGGCACAGTGTTGGGGCATTCTGGAGTCCAGGGTCATGGTTGGACTCCTAGTAAAAAACATGATGACTGGCTGCTGCAGGGAGGTTTCTAGGTCTTGGAGTGTAAAGCAGAGGCCTGAGACTGGCAGACAAGGAAACTCACCAGTGTTACTGATTTCCCCTGCACAGGTGGGCAGTGTTGTCATTACCATGATGACCTGAAGAGATGAATGGGGGATCTCTTGGAAACCTGGGTCCAGGAAGCTCGGCCAGGGAATGCCCCAAAAGTATGTAAGCAATTTTACCTCTGTTTCACCAATATCTAATCTGAATGTCTGCTAAACTAGTATGCATAATGGCGTGCTTCTCACCCAAGAGCTGCAGAGGAGAGGGCTTGCAACATCAAGGTGCATGCCAGGTGCTTGGCCAGGTTATACCATGATTGCGGTGAGTATGGATGTATTTTGCTAACTGTACTGAAATAAGCAAGAAAGAGTAAAGCATTAACTGCAATAAAGTATACAGTAAAGTCTGTATTGCAATAAATGTGGAATTAGAGCTGTAGTGCAATAAATGAATAATGCCAACTGTAATGCAAAGTTCTTCTTGTTCTTCTTTCTGCTTTTCCCAGTTAGTGGTTGCCACAGCAGAACTCCAGTCCACTAATGATTGGCAGTAGATTTTTATGGTGCCGAGGTGCCAGCTCGATGCCCAACCTTCAATGAAGGCATGTCCATTCATGCATGTCTTTCGAATGCCACTCGATCGTGGGAAGGACAGCCAACTGTAATGCAATAAAAACATGAAACAATGCCATTAACTGCATTAAAGTATATGTAGTAAAGTCTGTAGTGCAATAACTGTGGAAGCAGAGCTGTATTGCAAGACCTGAATAATGACAACTGTTGTGCGATAAAAACTCGAAACAGCACCAGAAAATGAAATAAAGGACATGCAATAAAGTCTGTAGTGCAATAAGTGCGGAATTAGAGCTGTTTTGCAAGAAATTAATAATGCCAACTGTTCTGCAATAACACATGAATAAATACCAATAACACCAAGGTAAACTGTGTACATCAAGATTGTCTTCTGTTAACCATTGCAATAAAACCGTACTGTATGCATACAGACTGTAAGGTAAGGTGCTGCATTCAAGCTAGTTGCTCAGCATAATGCATCCGAGGTTATCCAAGTGCAACTAACACTGGGCAAAACTGCAATCCAAATTGTAGCTTACTACAGATCCCCCACCATGCCCTAGGATTCTCACTCGTCTTTTCTTGATGTACGGGAAAATATTAGGGTTCAACCAAACACCCTAATAATGGGAGCCTTCAGCT
Source organism: Protopterus annectens (assembly GCF_019279795.1). Taxonomy (NCBI): domain Eukaryota; kingdom Metazoa; phylum Chordata; order Ceratodontiformes; family Protopteridae; genus Protopterus; species Protopterus annectens. The sequence goes on along the minus strand of NC_056744.1, from coordinate 1,485,098,559 downwards.
ACCCCACCATTAACTGGGAAAACTACTCATGTACCAACTCCTTAGCTCAATGCTTTCTGGATATCATAAACTTCAATGCCCTGGATCAACTTATCCACACCCCCACCAGGGGCAACAATATCTTAGACCTAGTCATTACCAACATGAGTGACTGGTGTTCCACACCTGAAGTCAACTCCTCGTTGGTCCAATCCGACCATAAGCTAATCACCCTTAATATCCACATCCCGCCACCACACCCCCCATTAAGTAAATCACAGTAAAAAATTTCTCCAGAGATAACTTCATGCTTCTTAAGGCAGAAGTGGTGAACTTCATGACACCTATGCAGATGGACAATACAGTTACAACTGCTGAATCCTACACAAATGCTCTCTATAAACACTTACACAAGTGCATGGCTCATGCTATCCCAAACAGAACCAAGATGCTATCCTCCAAAAAAAAAGGAAGCCAATCTGGTGGTACCCTGCCATAAACAAACTGTACAACAGAAGGAAGAAACTGTTGCAAAAGAGAGTAAAATCCCATGAGTGGAGGAGCTCCCTGGTCAACATCAGTAAGAAGCTGAGATCCCTTATAAGATCCTCCAAAGCTAGCTATGAAAACAAAATCACCACTAATTCTAAGGACAACCACAAAGCATTCTATAGCTATGTCAAGAATCTCAATGGCAACACCCAGATCTTCTCTGAGTTACAGCACTAAGGCACTAAAAATTACAGAACCAACTGATATTGCCAACATCCTGGCAGATAGATTCAGTGCTAACTTTACCCCCCTCACCCCCTAAAGGGCCCGTATCTATACAGGAAGAATGCAGAGTCAATGTAATTACAGCTATGCATGTAAAAGCTGCACTCTCTAAAGCCAAAAACACAGCATCCATGGGACTGGACAACATCCCAGGCTGCATTTTACATGAACTTCAGAACGAACTGGCTCCGCACTTAAGCACCATGTTCAATAATAGCCTTGCATCAGGCTTTATGCCCACTGAATGGCACACAGCAACAGTTATCCCACTCCACAAAGGGGGAGCCACAACTGATCCCAGGAACTATCGACCTATTAGCCTGTTGTGCCTGGTCTGCAAGGCCATGGAACGTATCATCATGGAACTCATAAATAAAGACATTGGTAACCTGCAAACTCTGGATCCCACCCAGTTCGGGATTGTGAAAGTCAGATCATGCCTCCTGAACCTGATTGACTTCTTTGAAGCAGTCACCAAAGCCGTAGATGAGGGTAAGGTGGTTCACACAGCCTATCTTGACCTCGCCAAGGCTTTTGACACCATCCCCCATTCTGGAATTATAGCTAAACTCACTAAACTAGGTATAAATCCCTACATCACAAGATGGGTTGCCAACTGGCTCACTGATAGAATCCACATTGTAAAAGTTGCAGACTCCAAATCTGACCTCAAAGCAGTGACAAGTGGAATACCACAGGGTTCCATCATGGGTCCTCTCCTGTTTGGTATCTACTTCTCTGAAGTACAGGCTAACACAGAAGATCTCTTGCTAACAAAGTTTGCAGATGACTGCAAACTAGGAGCCATATTCAAGTCCTCAAATGATGTGGGCATCCTACAGAAGGGCCTCACTGAGACAGATGCTTGGTGTCAGAGCCATGGCCTCAAGCTCAATGCCAAAAAGTGCAGTGTCATCCCCTTTGGTAAAAACTCTGTACCCAAGAACTACCACATAATCAGCAATCTACTTAACAATGAATGTGTGATAAGAGACCTTGGGACCCAGGTGGACAGTTGTCTCTCCTTTGATAGTCATATTGTCACAGTAGTCAGGAAGTCATTCTACATGGCACACCTCATCATAAAAGGGTTCTCATCCAGGACAAAAGAGGTCATTGTTCCCCTCTACTCGACACTCATTAGACCCATTATAGAGTACAATGCCCCTTTTGGAATGTACCTCACAAGACATCTGCAGCAGTACCTCACAAAGAGGATTACTGGCCTCAAACAAATGCCCTACACTGACCGCCTCAAAAAACTCCAGCTTTACTCCATAGCATATCGCCTACTCTGAAGTGATCTCTGCCTAACATATAAAGCTATGTCAAACCCAGAGCTTTTGGACACGCTACGCCTAAAGAAATCCCAGTTTCTCCTAGCTACATGCTCTAGGGACCTAAACCTTGTCACCACAATAAACAGGACATGTTGGAGGGATAGATTCCTGTCCCAGAGACTTCCCATACTCTGGAACAGGCTATCCATCTATGTCAAGCAAGGTTCTTCATTAGCACTCTTCAAGAAAAATCTTGATGAGTGGATGGGAAATAGGAAATACACCCCAGGGATCACTTATGTGTGTCTGCTCGACAGTGGCACAGTAAAATAACTTTCTTCGGTGGCATAAGCCAAGGAACCTTGTTGGCTAGGCTTACGTAGGCTCTTGGGCCGATAGCCTAGTACCTACCTATGAACCTATGAAGTATAACACTGTAATAGCTGTAGAAGGCAAATATTATAGCTGCCAAATATATTGTTTAACACATACAGTACTGTTCAAGGCTGTTCTAGGCCACTATTGTTCACATAATACTCTGTCATCCACAAACAGCAGGTAAGCAAGGTATGTGGTTGAGGCAGCCCACTCCATGATCTGATAATGTCTGTTGACTTCACAGATATTTCAAACAACTATCAATATATTGTGTACACCTGCATTATATATACTAATGTATAGATTACCTGCTATCTCTGTCAAGCTTGTATTTCATGCATGTGTGTTCTACTGTCACTGCAATCTAGTATAACATTGTTGTACTACTACCAGGTCATATTTTGGTAACAGGTGAACTCTAGGTAAATATCAGCCAGTCAATGATTAGCAGTGCCTCAGTAGCTCAGTTTGTTAAATGCTCTCTATGTAGTACATTTGCCACACACAAAGACCAGCGTTTGAATCCAGTACTATATAGCACTAAATATTACAGTATCAGTCACGCAATGTTTACAGATTCTCTCTTCAGAGGAACTACTAGTGAATGGGTGAGGTAGCCCATATTATGAGTAAATAATTGTGTTTTTAGCTGTCACAGACTGTTAAAATCATTAAGGAAAACACTTCAGGAATCACGGTTTTAGATATCCACAATTTACTGATGTTTCCTAGCACCTCGGTTTAAAATGCCTTCCAGGGAATAATATACATCAAGGATATCAGTCATTTATACACATTTCAATTACATCATAATTGCTGTTAATTACCAATCATTGAGTTACTAATCTTTGAAAACCCACCAAATAACCAAAACACTCAGTAAAACACAGTGGGCAGGATTCACGAAGGCTTGCACGGAGTCAAAGAGTAGTGTAAGACTTCATGCAGCCATCGCGATCCAGGAACAACCCGAAATTCCGTGTAAGAGACCAGCTAAAACGTCTCTTACACGGACTGGGTGTGGATATGCTTATTACCTCACTTGCAGCCGAAAGGCATGCAAATGAAGTAGATTAGCGACCCATGAAGCTGAAAGCAGCCCATGTAAGAGTCATGTTAGGTGCAGAAATGTACTCAGTTGACAACGGAGTACGTTTCTGCAAATAACACAATGGAGCCATGTCAGCTCCAAATAAAGGGTGCATATATAGCAGGCAGCATGCCAATGGCCAAATATGTGGCCATTGGCAAGGTAACTCGATGCAAAAATGAAATAAAATATATATTTTTTTCTGCGATCGGCCACATTTAAACACAGCTCAGCCCAGCTCAAACGGGCTGCGTTATATAAAACCCAAAAATAAAGGTTATAAACCCATAAATGTGGGTTTTATGCAATGCATGGATTTACAATGCAGGGACTAGCAGACCAAAAACAACATGGCCACCGTTTAGTGGTTGCTAAGGGGGGAAGCTGAGTGTAAGACACGTAACTAAGCATTAGTAGGCAATCTGATGTAAATGACTGTTAGGATACTGAATCTCACTGCCACATAGCAAATGAGCACATTCTGAGTAGTGTAAGAGTTAGATAAGGGGGAGTAACAGAGTAGGAGATAGGTGACATCACAGGGGGGAATGTCATAAAGAAATGAAGTTCATTGGAGGAAAGTGTTATGTGAAAGATGTCAGTCACACATCATAGAAAGAGGAGTGTCAACAGATAGGCATGGGAAAGTCAAGAAATGGAAGGTATACACTGTGGCTAACACCAAAGTTTCTTGCTGAGCGTGCATGCATGCGTTTGCATGCCGGGAGGCGCGAGTAAGATACTGTGTGCACGTGTAAGCGTGAGTGCATGCGTGTAAGGCAGAGTAACTATGTAGGAGCCTGTTTACAGACTTGTAAGACTGCTTGCACTGGTGTGCATGCATTTTAAACCGAATAAGCAGATTCTACCCCGTGTAAGCATCAGCATCCAGGGTACTGCACCAGTTCCTGGATGCCATGTCAGCACATGTCAGAGATCATGTATATTTCCCCAGTTCCCGTGAGGCATTGGCCAGCAATATGCTTCTCTTCCAGCAAATAGCAGAATACCCTGAGGTAATGGGTGCAACAGACTGCATGCATATATGCATCAAGGCACCAGCTGGTGAGCGGGGTAGGGCCTACATTAATCGCAAGGGCTTCCCCTCCATCAACTGCCAGGTTGTGTGTGATGCCCAGGGCATAATAACCAATGTGTGTGCTGGCTGCCCTGGAAGCTACCATGATTCCCACATCTGGCATCTGACGCAGCTGTACCAGACATTTGCCAATGGGGACATCCCACATGGTCACTTGGTGGGGGATGCTGGATATGCACTGGAGCCGTGGCTGATGACACCCATCAGAAATGCATACACACCCGAACAAGAACGTCATAACGAGGCACACGCAGAAACACGAAATGTAATAGAGCGTGTGTTTGGGCTGCTCAAGTCATGGCTCCGCTCCCTGGACACATCTGGTGGAGCCTTGCAGTACTCAGCAACTACATGTACCCAAATTGTCATGGTATGTGCTATGCTACATAATATGATTCTGCGAAAACAGCTGCAGCAGGACCAGCATAGGGGTGGGACAAACAGCCCTCCACCATTGTCAAGGCCATCACAGGCAGAGCGTGACTCGGAGGAGGAACAACCTAAGCCTGCCCCAGTAGGCAGAAGGAGGCATGCCCAGTATGCCCTGGCCTTGGCAAAGAGGCAACGCATAACACATACACTGGCTCAGTAGGAACCCTGGGAATAATACCCCTCTCTGACTCACTCATATATTAAAAGGGATGCCTAACATGACACAACCTGCTGTCAAGCATGTACAGGGAGTGTAGTATGTGCATCCGACATAGTCAACCCTGCAGCATCACCTGAGGCATGATTGCCATGTGTTAAGCAATGTAACACCATCTAGTTTATGCAAACATGATGACCCTGCCAACATCCCATCTGCACCAAGCATGATGCCACACTAGGAAGACAACAAGACCAAGTACAATAATTGGCTGAAGTATTGCTGCAAGTCACAGGAAAACAAATGTCTGACGGCCTGGGATGGCATGCTGAGCAAGACATGATGCACCACCTGCTAGGGATGGCACGCACCCAGCACACCTGGCTGTGTGGATACTGGCAAAGGCTGTTGTCACCCCCACTGTGCCTTGAATAGGTAAGGCTGAAAACACAAACACACCACCATAGGTAGCAAAACGTGTAACGACCTGGATGTAATGCTACCCAATGCCAGAGGTATAAACTGCAAGATGCATGCAGACCAAACCCACCTCAGCATGGAGAATGGTAATATCTATTCTGTAACAGAAACCTGGGTCAAGGCTGAGAAGAGCATCCTAATACTACCAGGTCATGCCATATACCATGTTGCACAGCCCCAAAACATGGAACAAACTACAATAAGAGTGTGGCAATCAATAACTGTCAAGGATAACCACACCCCCAGGTTGGTACCACAGCAAGAAGCAGCATGGACTATCCATGGGCAGGTAACAGTGGCTCGAACTGTGTCCCAGTTTGCAGCCAGCTACAGACCACCCTCCCAAATGCAGGAACCCCAGTCAGCCTTCCTGAAGACACTGCAGAGTATGAATGTCTCACCAAATACCAAACAAGGCACACACAAATTATAACATAGGTGGTACTCCAGTATGTACAGAAGAAGTAATCAGGAACCTAGGGACACAAGTGGACAGTAACCTGTCATGTGACACTGACATTGCCAAGGTGGCCAGGAAGACCTGCTATATTGCCCACCTTAACATGAAAGGATGCACATGTAGATCAAGAGAGGTCACTGTGCCCCCATACTCTTCACTTATCAGGCCCATACTTGACAACAATGCCCCATTTTGGATGTACCTTATCTGACACCTGCAGCAGTCAGAAAGACCCCAAATGTACCTCACCAAGAGGATAAAGAGTCCAAACAATTGTCACCTGCTGGCTGGCTGAAGAAACCCCATCCCAATTCACATGCAGACTGCCCAGTCAGAGGCGATGTATGTCTGATGTACAAGGCCATGTCCAATCCAGAATTAATGGACATGCTCCACTGCAGAAACCACAAATCCAGCAGAGACACCACAGTGCGATATCTGAAATGCAACACATAAATAAATGGGATGTGCTGGAGGGACAGATACATAACCCAGAGGCTCCTTACACTCTGGAACAGAATCCCAGTCCATGTTAGGCAGAGCTCCACCCTCATACTCTACAACAGAAATCATGTTGAGTGCATGGGAGATAGTAGGTTAACACTGGGGGCCATTTCTGTGTCACATCTAATAAAGTAAACCCTAAATGGGCATAATATGCACATTGCAAGTGGTGACGAAAGCCACACACAGTCTGTCTAGGCTCAAACATGGCCAGGGCAGATAGCCTAGTATGAACCTATAAACCTCTGAGGGTACAAATTGTGCAGGACACAAAGTATAATCACACCAGCTGTCTTAACTGATGGTAGGAACCATAGTGGTAATCCACAGATATGCTCTGCATTACTCAAATATCACAAACAATACACCAAAGCCGCACACATTGTCAACATCCAACCTAACAGATTCTTTGCAAACTCCCCACCAGCACCAAACTGCCAAATATCTATCCCAGCAGAGTGTTGGCCCCCTGACATTGCAGATGCTGAGGTAACAGCCAGCATCTACACAGCAAACCACACAGCATCAATGGTACCAGATGGTGTCCTGGGTTGTGTCCAACAAGAACTGTAAGAAGAATGGAACACCAAATAGCACTACTGCTCACTCTCAGCTTACCACAGGATATGTACCCAAAGAGCAGTGTACAGCAACAGTGGTCCCTCACCACAAAGGTGGTGCCTGAATGGATACTGCAAACTATCACCCCTCAACCCTGACTATCTTGGTGGGCAAAGTAATGGAGAAGATCATCATGGACAGCAGGAATAATGATATTGGGTACCTACAGACATTGGACCCTACCCAGTGTGGCTTTCATAGGGTAGATCCCACTCCTTAAACATGTCCGACTCATGTGACACATGCACCAAGGCCATTGATGAGGGGAATGTGGTTCACACAGCCTATCCGGACCTTGCGAAAGCCTTCCATAAAATACCCCAGTAGTTCAGTACAGATAAGCTCACCAGCCTAAATATAAACCCCTATCCGAGTAGATGGGTTGCAAACCAGCTCAAGGACAGAACTGACCTGGTCAGAAATGCTCCAGCCATGTCAGACTACGAACCAGGTACATCTGTCATCCCACATGGCACGGTCCTGGGACCTCTCTCGCATGGTATATATGTCACACAGGTACACGCCAACATGGAAGGACTGTCTGAACAGGATCGCAGATGAATGCAAACTGGCCACCATATGGGACCCTCCAGCTGACACAAGCAGCCTACAAAAGGCACACATAGAAACAGACAAGTGGTGGAACAGCCATGTCAACAAGCAAAATGCAGATTAGTGTATAGTCAGCCCCTGTGGAAACACAGTACGTGTCCCAATATACCACATAGGTGTTAACCCAGCAAGTACATCAGGAGCAATAAGAGACCTGGGGACACAAGGTGATAGATATCCTGCATGTGACAACCATGTGTCCGTACTGGCTACAGACACATACCATATACCCATCTAATCATGAAGGTAAGCACAGATAGGTCAGGGGAGGTCATTGTGCCTCTCTAGTCATCTGTCGTCAGCCACACAATTGTGTGCAATGGCCCCTGTGGGATGTACAGTAGCAGACACCTGCATCAACTAGAAAGACCGCAAAAATACACCACCAGGAGTATCTCAAAGCTGTAACAAATGCCATGTGTTGCCTGATTAAACACAGTGCAGCTCCACACACTGCCATACTGGCTGAATAGAGGTGATCTGTGCCTAATGTACAAAGCCATGAGCAAGCTGGAATCAACGGACACTTGGCACCATGTAAACTCTGAATGATGGTGACCTACACACATGACAGGCCTGAACCCCAGCACTGACATAAACAGGACATGCTGTACCGATTGATCCATGACCCAGAACCTCACTCCACTCATGACTGAACTCACAGTACAGGTTGGCCAGGGAGTCCCTCATTGACTGTCATCCAGGGGAATAATGCTGACTGGATGTGAGATGGTAGGTTTACCCTGGATATCACCAGTATGTCACGGGTAGACAGAGGCACAGCACACTAACCTTAAAATATGTCATTGCAAACACCAGTGAATATGTGTGTTGAAGGACAAACACTGTGTGACTAGCATTACAAATGTCCTAGGGCACATGGCCATTGTTTGTCACTGTCCACACACGTTGTGGAATACATAAACAATGTTGGAAATCGTCTTCCATGTTGGCCATATCTGAACAAAAAGCAACATGGTCATATCTACACAACTGCCCCTCAACCAGTCTGTTGAGTGCACTATAAATACGTCAAACAGTGATAGGACTAAATCCAATGATACTGTCCACCTCAGTGAAAGTACTGAACCAGTACACTATACGACAATACAGTTTGGGCAGTCAAGAAGAATGTTGACAACTGAATGCAAACTATCCCATGGCAACCCTGCAGGCACAGCATAATGCCTGTAAGGTTCAGACACAAAGCAGTTGGGCAGTAAGAACACAACCTGGTGTCCAACAGTGAACTGTACATGTGAAACCTAGATTAAGTCCATACACAAACACAAATGTGGTGGACCACAGATCTCAACATATGGAAAGTACACACAGGGCATGCTCGCACACTTAGATAACTTAGACGTGTCAGTCAGGAAGCCATATGAACTGTGAACTGGGCATGCTCACACACATAGGCCATATTACAGTTTAGCAGTTGCACACACATATCTGGCATGTGTATGTGTTAATACAGGAACCTCCCACAATACAGACATCTGCCCAGTGCACACAGTGAAATTACAACAGAGACATAAGTAAAGTAGTGGATCCCACTCACATGCATACATCTGCCACAGTACACAAGTTGTTCATAGAGATAGTGAAAGCTATGGCAATAAAGACCCACAAACAGTTGCTGAGCAACAGATACTTGCATGGTGTGTGCGATTATATGTGTAAGAGAAATGTCCCTTTTGGCAACTAGTACCACATGTTGCATATTCCCCTCTCCAAACACAGATGATGTCAGCACCCTATACGTACAGCAGGAGAGGGCAAGCTTCCTAGTAATGCAAATAGTGCGCTCTGCTACGGCATCTCTCACTAATGTCATAACATAATTAGGTAGGGGTTTGAATCCTGCAAATGCCAAGTGTGTGTGTGTGGGGGGGTAAGTAGTGTGTGTGTGGGGGGCAAGTAGGGTGTGTGCAATTATATGTGAAAGAGAAATGTCCCTTTTGGCAACTCGTATATCACACCACATGCTGCATATTCCCCCTCTCTAAACACAGGTGATGGCAGCACCCTATAAGTACAGCAGGAGAGGGAAAGCCTCCCAGTAATGCAAATAGCACGCTCTGCTACTGCATCTCTCACTAGTGTCATAACATAGTTAGGTAGGGATTTGAATCCTACAAATGCCCCATGTGTTTTTTGTCACACAGACTGCCCATGTGTGTAGGGTGTTGTTCACAATAATGCATGATATCGATTAAACCAGTAATGGCAATGCACACATGATGTATGTGTGTGCTACATACACATATATACCTGTGACCTTCAATAGTTCCCATGTCTGAAGCCTGCTTCATGTGAATACATGGAATTTGCACTGGATAACATTATGACTGTGGTTTCCTGTGCAGGGGCTGCATGTGGTATGTGAATATACAGTGTGAGTTGTATATGGTGTCATCCTAGCAGCGACGGATACACATTGGTCTGGAGCATATAGTCTACATGTTGTTGATGAACAGGTGCTGCATGTTGTCACCTGCTGTGGGAGTGGTAACAAGTTGTACCATAGCAATTCAGTGACTACATGCTAGGAACCTGTCAGCTAGGGTCTTGGACCTACAGTGATGCTCACAGTCTATGTTTGGGTTCTTGCAGTCCAGCCATATCATGATGCATGCTGAGACTGTCATATTCCCAGTGTTGTCAGGGGGGACAAGTGGGTTTCCTGGGTATGGGAGGGTGGTGTGTGCCAGGCTATGAACCTCAAGGCAGTCTAACCCACTGTTAGTTGCACATGGATAGGCCCTGATGCTTACTGCTGTGCCACCAACCTGGAGGTGTGTGTATCTATGGTGCCTTTGGATACTTCCCCCTGTTCAGGTTTGGTACATGTGTAGGGGACGACAAGCATGGTATGATGTATAACCTGGCAGTGATGGGGTGCACCTGTGAGCCTTGAATCAGGAATCTGTTACTGCACAGATATTGCTGTTCTCCATGCTAAGGACAGTTTCCAGTGCATGCATCTTGAGGTGTACACTGCTGGCGTTGAGTAGCATTACTATTACTGTACTATCCCATGTGATACCCATGGAGGTGGCTATGTAATTTGAGCCCTGCATAATAAGGCACCATGTGTGTAGCAAGAGCCTTTGCCAATATACAATGGGCCATGGGTGACAGGTGCAAGCTGCCCCTAGCATAGCATCGTGGCTTCCCTAGCATGTAATCACATGCTGACAGGCATTGGATACCCTATGAATGCCACCGAAACATATGCCAAATGTTCACATTGATCATCCTTTCTACATATTATGGCAGCATTCTTGGTGAGGGTATGATGCCAACCAAGGTCAGGGTCATGCCAGCCTGTGCCACATTCTCAGAGAGCCCCTCTATGTCCACATCATGTAGTCCAGGGAGGTACGTCACAGGTCATTCACAGTGGCACGGACAATGACTGAGTCATATGTGTACATGCCTCGGACTGACCTGTATGCTTGTGTTATGTGGTGGATCATAGCGCCCCACGGGCATATCACCATGACCTCCACCTTGTCCAGCCTGGTGAGCGGGACCTCAGTGTACCTGACGAAAGAGGTACCTACCACAACTGTAGCAGGTGTGTTGTCCAGCCATACAGGCTGTGACTGTTCGGCACACAGGCTTTGTGAGCTATGTGTTGCATGTGCTCTGTTCCAGCGTAATGTTTGCTTGTGTGCCAGCTTCATAGGTGTCTGCTCTCAGGCAGGATGCTATACTGAGGCTCCAAGAATGTCCCAGTGTGTTTATGTGTTTGGATTGCTATCGGTGTAGGTCTATGTGACACTGGTATTGTAGTCACTGTAGTATCTAACACCACCTGACAGGCTGTGCCAGTACTGAGTTAAGAGAGCTTAGCCCTCAGTTTGGCTATGTGGTTGCATATCTCACATGTGTGGTAAGTTGTAGAAATATAAGTTGTAGAGTCTTCCACGAACCACACCAAATGTACGATGAAACAACACACAGTTTATTGAAATAAAAAGATAAAGCTTAGCATGCTGGACTGCATGCATTCTAAAAAAAAAAACTAAAAAACAAGAAAAAAACAGTGCATTCAGGAAAGAAACATATTAAAATGCATAAAACATATATGAAAACTGTTGTGGACTAAACAAACTGGAAAATCCACAAACATTCTGATAGCTATTAATCAGTGCAACTAAGAGTAGAATTAGGTGCATTCTGATCATTCTTTTTCTAATATAAACCAATATAGAATGCATGTAAAAAATCACAAGTAGCCAGATATACTAAGTTCAGAGTGTCATTAGTTTTGTTATTATTATCATTGAAGTTAAAACTTTGTTGCCCACCAATTTTTTTTTATATGATCATCACTAGTTAGTACATTCCAATGTTTGTTAATAATTTCTTTTAAATGATGATGTTTTGTATATTTTATTGTATAGCTTAGTTTTATTTTCTTTAAGTGATAACCCTTTTTTTTAACAGCCCTGAGAAAAAAAACCTGGGGGATGCATGCTTATATAGCTTAGTAGTATATTTTTCCAGCATTGTTTTCTATAAAAGATGGAACTAGTCTTTTATCATCATCAAATGTGAAGTGTACATCTAAAAAGTTTATAGCAGTACTGGAATGTTCAGCTGTGAATCTCAGAAATTCCTGAAACAAAGTGAAGGTCCCTTCCCATATTATTACCCAGTCAACCAACAAACTCTATAAAATTTGATTCTATGTCCCCAAGCATTATTAAAGAATGAAAGGTATGTTGTCAACTACTGGTCTCAAATTTTTATGTGTGTTTTATTGAAGGGTTTCCCTTTTAAGCAAGAAGCAAGGAACAAGTGGATTTTCAAAAATACTCAAACATACATCTCATATATTTTGCATACATACAATAGGTCATACAAACTATCATGTATATTAATAACAAATAACATTTCACATCCATCTATATGCTTTGGTTTGTAGGTATTCCTATCTTCCAGCATCGGTATTCCACTATTACCTGTATCGTTGCTTTAAAAAACAACTTAAGAGCAAAACTCTTATTAAACAAAGCAATGTCAGACTCAGATAAAGAAAGACTAGAAAAGTTGAATACCAGATTATTCAGTCCCAACTGTTTGATGGGGAAAAGAAAACACTGTTCCTCATTGTTGCCTCATTTTGTATGTTCAGAGCTAGCTGGTTAAATTCTTCATTGTTATTGCTAGAATCTAATCATTATGATCACGTGACAACTTGCGTTGTTTTATTAATTGTAGTTTTTCACTATATAGGCGAACTTGAGTTAAAACATTGTTCAGCCTTCTGTTGCAAGAGTCAGTCTTGTATTTATTGTTAATATCTTTATGTAATTGTTCAACACGTTTCCGTGTTTCAATCTCAACTGGTGTAAAATATTCTATTAACAAGTTCATATACTGGAAGCCCAGATTGATGTTCAAGTCCTGCCATTTTAGTGCTGTAATTTATATAGTTCATTCTCAAATTCACGTAGCAGTTTGTTGAATTCAATTAGGTTGGTATTGTCATTACTCACAGTTCTTATACTGGCTGATTCTGTAAAACTCAGAGTCAATAAAGGGTTACCTTCGCAATTGATAAATTCATCCAGATGTATAGCGTTGTCCCTCGGCTCTGGGTTGTAGTCAAGTTCTACATGGAACTCAACAAAAGGACTCTGCAACCAAATTGTGTGGAATAAGATGTAGAAATATAAGTTGTAGAGTCTTCCGATGAAACACAGGTTTATTGAAAATAAAAGATAAGCTTAGCATGCTGGACTGCATGCTTCATCAGATCTATCACAATAAATCATTCATATACAGAGTATAAATGTCAGTTGATATAATTAATCAATTAGTAAAACAATCAATCAGCTGTTAAACAGTCCTAGTGAATGCATTTAAAGTGCTAGTGCAACTATATTAAAAACATTCTATTTAAAAACTGTTACACAAAACAAGAAAAAACAGTGCATTCAGGAAAGGTTTATATAAATATTGTATAGCTAAAAGTCATATGGATGTGTGAAACATATTAAAATGCATAAAAACATATATGAAAACTGTATTGCATAAAGATATGTACAATGAATCAAGCATGACTCTCATTCAAGAAAGATATAGATCATTGCAGTAATGTGTAAATTAATGTAATATGTGTATTCATAAACAATAAACTATAGAGTGCAGAGCAAAATGAGAAGCTATGTTCTATGTTTATAGACATCAAAGTGACCTTTCTTATAAAGTGACATTATGTAATAAATAGACACGCAACAATTGACCAAAGTAAAAATGTGGACTAAACAAACTGGAAAATCCACAAACATTCTGATAGCTATTAATCAGTGCAACTAAGAGTAGAATTAGAGATATACCTCATTAAATATCAAATGAATAAATGTAATTAAGTGGCCTCAAGCACTGGTTTCAAAGAAATGTGGATATTTAGGCCAGGTGGTATGTGGGCCTTTGTTCTAAAAATCCAATTTAGTTCTATTCTAGCTAAGGAGTTCATGTTGTCTCCTTGTCTTATATTAGGTGTAATAGCTTGTAATACTCTAAAACTAAAGGTGTGTTCAGGATGGATGTTTATATGTCTGGCAAGTGCATTCTGATCATTCTTTTTTCTAATATCATAGACATGGTTGTATATTCTCTCTTTAAATTTCCTTTTCGTTAAACCAATATAGAATGCATCGCAAAAATCACAAGTAGCCAGATATACTAAGTTCATTGTGTTGCAATCAGCAAAGACCTTGGGAACAAACCTAGGAGAGCCAGATGGAAAACTGAAGACTTGTGTGTGCTGCATTTCATGCATGGATAAGTCCCTTTCCTTTCTGGAAATGGATTTAGAGTGTCATTGGTTTTGTTATTATTATCATTGAAGTTAAAAATTAATTTGAGATTATCACAGTTTTTAAACAAAAAATGGGGTTTGTTGCCCACCAAATGTTTTACATGATCATCACTAGTTAGTACATTCCAATGTTTGTTAATAATTTTCTTTAAATCTGTGATGTCATTTGTATATTTTATTGTATAGCTTAGTTTATTTTCTTTAAGTGATAACCCTTTTTTGTGTTTAAAACCACTAGATGTACCAATGATATCTACATATGTTTCTAAACCTAAGGTTTTATTCTTAATAGAACGGACCAAATTAGCATCATAGCCTCTATCTAAAAATAGGGCTTCTAAGTGGTCAGCTTCTTTGATCAACACATCATTATTTTTGCATAACCTGGATAAGCGTACAAACTGGCTCTTAACAATTCCTGAGAAAACAAACCTGGGATGCATGCTGTTATAGCTTAGTATATTATTTTTCCAGCATTGTTTTCTATAAAGAGATGGAACTAGTCTTTTATCATCATCAAATGTGAGTGTAACATCTAAAAAGTTTATAGCAGTACTGGAATGTTCAGCTGTGAATCTCAGGAAATCTGTAGTTGACTCTAGATAAACTAGAAATTCCTGAAACAAAGTGAAGGTCCCTTCCCATATTATTACCACGTCGTCAACAAACCTTCTATAAAATTTGATTCTATGTCCCCAAGCATTATTAAACATGTATTGTTGTTCCCAAAATGCATCACCAAGTTTATTAGCACATGGGGTGACCCATGTTTGAAGAAACCTGTGTTTCATCGTACATTTGGTGTGGTTCGTGGAAGACTCTACAACTTATATTTCTACATCTTATTCCACACAATTTGGTTGCAGAGTCCTTAGGAAGTGAAAGACACTTAATTTCTTGTTGAATTTCTTGTTATGTGTGGTAAGTTCATGGGAAGGGGAGAGGGTTGTCTGTGTACATGTGGTAGCTGTGACATTGCCACATGACTCACATATTCCACAACTGGACCAGAGAGGTGATTGACAAGTGACCTTTGCACATGCTACCATAGTATTGTGAATGCCATGGTAATTAAAAACACATAGGGCCATTGGGGAACAAGGTACACAAGCTGAGTATGTGAGAGTGTAGTGCTTCTGATGTGTTAGCGCTGGCATAAATGAATGCTCACGTGAACAAATGCCAGGTAAGTCATATGCAATGTGTCACAGGCAACGTACATGCAAACAGGACAAACAGTGATGTCCCGTCAAGTGAGACATGGACAAAAGTATAGTAAGCAATACAGATGTCACTAGGGATCCACAGAAGTGCCGTAAATCAGCATTTCAGGTGGAATCAGTGTTCCAGGGTAATAACAAGCAAACATGCATGCAAACAAAGCTACAGTCAGCAGGCCTGGATGTAGTCCATGCTACAACAAACAAAGTGTACCACTTCCAGTAGGTAACAGTGCAAATATGCAGGCAATATAAGCTTGTACCCAGAAATGCACAGGTCAGATGGCCAGGGTCCAGTCTCACTGCACACAAGTGTACAGACCATGTACCGACATAATGTATAATATCCGGACGGAAAGCCAGGTGCTCATACCTGCACTAATACACATGTCTAATAACAGACACTGAGCCTTCACTCAGTGGTTCCATACTTAGTAGGATGTATGCTACCTGTCCTGCCACCACAGTATCCCTGACATATATAGCGACCTTCCCTCCTGTCATAGTTAGTTCTGTGTTTTGGGGCTGTCAAGCATGGTATGAGGTATGAGCTTGCAGTGCTAGGGTGCTCATGTGTGTCCTATACCTGTTGTGTAGTACTGCACAGATATCAACATCCTCAAACAACCTCATTGCAGAGGCGAGTGTGGACACCATGCAACTTTCAGTTTACATGTCCATCATTGGGTCTCAATACTTTCATTTTCTCATCCCCTGTGCTACCTATGTATGTGGCCTTCTGTTGACAGCCTTACCACCAGTATGCAATGATGTGCAGACGTTACACTGTGGTACTTACTATGGGTGTAGTAAACAATACAAGACAATCATACTGTTACTGCATTAGGCATGCTGGAATATACCCATAATTATATCATTAGACTGTACTGTTGACAACATGATACTATTACTACACTTCTATGTAGTCATCCTGTGCATCAGCAACATGTTAACCTGTTCCTGCACTGATGTTTCAGATTGCAGGAGGTGGCACAGTATCATCATATGCACAGGATGTGTACTTGGTTTGCCTGAGTCTGCCACTGGTACAACCAATTGACATGTATGTGTATGTGTGTTGGTGTGGGACAGCAGTACAAGGTGGGGCAATGTTGATGCAGTGTGTGCGTGTATGCGGTAGCCCTAGGTGTTATCAATTCACATGTGTGTATGCATGCACACAGTTCCACCTCATGGCTGCCATATACCGGTGTTTGTGGACAGCCACAGACTGTACCTGCCAGATCATACAGATCAGTGTCTCTGGCCACGGACACGGTACCTGTGCCTGGCAGGGGTGCTATGGACTGTATCCGGTACTAAGCCAGACTGGGTACTGTCATCAGAAGCAGGTGGTTGTTGACTGGAGACAGGTCCCTGTTGGGACTGTCCAGAGCCACGTTAATGTGGTCTCCTTGGGCGGTCTGATGACAGCACAGACCCAGCATTGCTGGGGCTGCTGCTGGCACTATGGGAGTGGCTGCAGCCCTGTTGTCATCTTTGACGACTGCCAGCTGCTGCTGTTGCTGGCATACACCCATGTCAATGCCTCAACCATCCACCATTGCCCTGGCTCATGGACATGTAGTTGTGGAACAGATCTAATGTGTCCCTCCAATGTTTGTCAATGACCTCGATGAAATTACGGATGGCAGCCGCAATGTCACGCATACTGTCATTCATGGCTGTGTGACATGCTCTCAGCTCCCTCAGACCCTATCTGGTGTACCGTTCCATACGTGACTGTGCCTGCATGACAGCCCGAAACATAGCTGAGGTTGAAAGGCCTCTGTGGGCAGGTCTGACAGAGGCAGTACGCCCACAGATGCTGCCACGAGAACCCCTGGACATCTACCTGAGTGGTACCATGTCAGGTCCCTGGCCATGGCTGCTGTGTGGGGATGTATGTGCCACAGATACCACATTACCCTGGTCAATGCCCACTGTATCCTGTCCATCACCTAGGGACATTGATGACAAGGGATGTATTGGCAGGATGACTGTGCGCATTGATGGGATCGACAGCTGTGTACTGTCAATTGGCTGAGCAGTGACGAAGCCTGGCACACCTCCCTGTGCCATTACACAGGTATCATCATTATCACTATCCACGGCAGCTGATTCAGGTTCCCTGCTGCATGACACCAGAGCAGCACCAGAACCTGTGGGAGGAAGACAGGTAACACAGTTTACAATGTGTACATAATGTTACCAGTGATGCACACATGCACACAGGTGCACATGCACACAGGTGCACATGCACACATTCACACATGCACACAGGTGCACATGCACACATGCACATATGCACACATGCACACATGCAGACAGGTGCACATGCACACATGCACACATGCACACTCCTCAGTATGTGAGATATCAACACACAGACACAAACACACCTGCATGCAAACACAAAGCACTACTGATTGAGCCTATTAGTACTATTACTATCAAGACTATTAAAGGTATTGTTATTACACACTCACCAGCATGGATAGGCTGCCTTGCTGTTACACCTGAGGGACCTGCAGAAATGATGACATTAATGTCAATGGGCACAACTGTGCCATTGATACTGTGAGTATGATACAGTTCAGTAGTACAACAGTTGGCTTTCACAGGTCAGCTGCTGATATTTAGAATAGCACACTTGCACAATAAATGCCATGATAACAGCTACATACCAAGGACACAACTCACACATGCATTAACTACCAGTGTACAGAACAGTCAACTATACATATGGCATATTACCTGCATGCTCCAAGTCATGCTGCTGTGTGGCTCCAGCCTCCATCATAATGCATGTCTGCTGCTGTTCTTGTTGCTGGTGGGCTGGAGCCACAACACTTAGGAGTAGTCCCTCCAGTCTGGTGAAGGGGGGATGTATAGCCACCCCACCACCTGTGGCAACCTGTTGCCTGTGGATATCCGACGCACGCTGACGGACATTTCTAATTAAATCACTGCAGCGATGTCGTACCTGCTCATATGTCCTATTATGCGTGCCTATGTCATTTACCCGATGGACCAGGTCTTGCCACAGTGCAGCCCTCTCCTGATGATTCTGGCTGGTGCAGGAAAAGAGTATTGCAAAATCCCGCACCAGGCTCTGGTGTATCTCCTCATCTTCGGCTGCAGAGTACGATGGACTGCGCTGGTGAACCATAGCCCTGAAAAAGAAATGAAAAGGATGTCAGCAAAATATGTCAGCGAAATATGGCACACATACTACACATGA
This sequence comes from Protopterus annectens, assembly GCF_019279795.1. Classification (NCBI taxonomy): domain Eukaryota; kingdom Metazoa; phylum Chordata; order Ceratodontiformes; family Protopteridae; genus Protopterus; species Protopterus annectens. The sequence continues at coordinate 1,485,079,385 of NC_056744.1, read as the reverse complement.
TACTCTACTCTAGTGATATAACATATCTGCCGTATATAGCATCTGTCTGTCTATTGGTGGATACACATGTAAATGCCCAGATATCAGTGCTCAGCCAACAACTGTGCAACAGTACCTGGCACACTACATATGACAAACCACCAAACTACTGCAGTCAGCAGACTGATTCAGCTCCAATGCACCACCTCACACTGGGGGTTTGTATCAAGGTACTGTATGGGGAACATTATCAACCCATGCACATTACATATGTCAGTGGTGATGCACACTACTCTTACTTGCCATTACCCTATGTACACTGCTGTCACATACAGGGTAACACAGCACAGCACATGGCAATGTAGTATGTTTGGACCGCAATACCTCACACATCTTTCTGTGGCCTCACACCAAGGACACACGCTACCATGATAGACAGACAGTCATGGTGGTCAATCACACCATTACATAACATGCACCCAGTCACTGGCACACTCATCCCACCTCACATACTCGGTTTGCAATGGGTTCGTGGGTGTGCATTGTGTCTTAGGTAGGTAGTATGCTATTGGCCTGCGACTACAGCAGCATACTGTTATGCTACCCTGCTCCTTGTGACACATGTGATGTGATGGTACCTGCTCCTGTCAAACAGGTACACAGGGTGACTCATATGGCATATTACCTATCTGCATAACATTCAGCAGGGGTATGTGTGACATGTACTCATGGGGATTCTTGCTTCTTAATGCTGTGTGGTTTATCGCAGGGTATGTCTTATCTGTGGGTAGGAACCTGTACCTCCACCCTGTGCTCTGTACTGCGGTGACAAGGATGACACACAGCGGTCATTTAGGTTGTGGATGGTGTGAGGTGTTACTATGGTTGTTGAACAACTGTCATGGGTGTGACATAACTATGTATATCCGGCAGTGGTAACCTCTATGTAGGTAGTATGTGTGTGCTCTGTGGTCTTGTCAGTCACTCTGCATTGGTAATGTGTTGGAGTGCATTGTCACAGTTTCTTACCTGTGACTGTGTCCTTCTCCATATCTGTAGCTGTCATGGGAGGTATATACTGTGTAGTACATTGTGTGGTGTGGAGGGGTACACTGACCTACATGTCCATGGCTGACACATACCATGTACAGGTTTTCCAGGACTAGTGTGCCACCGTGAATATCAATGGGGAGCCTATTGTACATGTGTTTGACTCTGTTCCACCCTGACACATGCAGTGGTGGGCAGGCAAGCACATATGTGGTGGTTACTGGTGTAGGTGATTTGAAATGGGTATGGTACTCCAGTATCAACACTGGTGTTCACTCCATGCCTTTGCCACCAGGCACCTGTTGCAATACATCTGCACACATGTGCCTCACTCAGTATATATATATATATATATATATATATATATATATATATATATATATATATATATATATATATGTCTTTATATATATATATATATATATATATATATATATATATATATATATATATATATATATATATATATGAAAACGAAAACCCCAAAGGAAGCAGTCTGCAGATGTGATTTCAGTGAATCCAATAAATGAAGATGATCGCTGTAATAAATATATTACAGCGATCATCTTCATTATTAATTCACTAAATTACATTGCAGACTGCTTCCTTTGGGGTTTTCATTAGTTTGTTTGGCAGTTTGAGTTCGATATATATATATATATATATATATATATATATATATATATATATATATATATATATATATATATATTTCTACATATATATATATATAGATACATATATTGATATAGATATGGTGAGAGGGGGGAGACAGAGAAGGGGAGAGAGTGAATGAGGGGGGTGGGGCAGGGGGAGTGTGAGATAGTCATATACAGACATATCTGTAGACAGTCAGATCTGTCTGTCTATGTATATGTATCTACATATATCTATATATGCATGTGTGTATTACATATATATGTATGTACATATTCTATCTATATCTGTCTATGTATTCCTACATCCCTCTCTATCTATGTATACATATATGCATATTATATATATATATATATATATATATATATATATATATATATATATATATACATACATTTATTGACATACATACATATACATATGATAGATATGTTTATAAACATGTATATTTACAGAAATGTATACATACACTAACATACTGGTAAACATACATAACTGTGCAACCTACATTGTAGATTGCACTACAACCTACATTGATATGTGCACATAGATACCATCACATTCATATGTATGTACAGCCTTTAGTGATAGTTGCTGTATGTCCCCTGCCCTATGCACATCTTCATATACAGAGATACAGACCAATACCACATATGGAGGGTTCACAGTATGTACACTATTAAATTATTACTTTACATTACCTGTGTTTGTCACAGCTGATAAAGTTGCCATTTGTACAGGTGTTCTGCTGCTGCTAGTCCGGCTTGACAGTGTCAGTGCTGACAGCTTTGTAGTAGGTTTTGTGGAAATATTGAGTTTGGTTGTGTTTTTCTCTCTCTCTCTCTCTCTCTCTCTCTCTCTCTCTCTCTCTCTCTCTCTCTCTCTCTCTCTCTCTCTCTCTCTCTCTCTCTCTACCTCCAGAGGGTGCAATGAAAGTATTGCATGTGTGGACTGGGAGTAGAGGATGCTTTTGTAGGTATCTGCATATGTCCATGTGATGGCCTCTGCACCAATTGCTGGCCAGTATTTGCTAATTGCATGCAGCCTGTTGTGTAGTGATTGCAGTTCTCACTGTGATTTCAGGATAGTGCTATAAAAATGTATGTTAGGTAGGCATAGCCCTTTTCAGATTTACAGGGTGGGGACCATGCTGGTATGCTGTGGACACTATTCTGTGAGTGTAAAGGTTGGTATCTCTCTCATATTTCAGGCTGTGTTGTAGACACTGCAATGCATGTGGTAGTGTAACCTGCGTATTCCTTTCTCCAGTGTCCTCTTCTAAGTGTGTATGTAAACTGACACCTAAGACTACTACTACTGTGTATTTGTGTGTGTGTGGCTGTTTCAGTAAATATATATGACATGCTTTGTGTACTAGACTTCCTATATTCCCCTTACATTCATTCCTACTATTTCATGATGTATTTATTTTAGCACAATGTTCTTGCATAGCAGTCATGGCTTAGTGGTAAGTCATGCAGACTACTGTTTCCTGGGTTTGTGACTGACAGTGGGATTTTATTTTGCTTCTGTGCAGACTACAGGCCTTGTCATTCAGAGTGACTAAGGCAATTTTAAGCAGTTGTAAGCGGGTTAGCGCTGGTTTGCGTGGAGCTCACGCATGCGCACTGGCATTTAGCTTCACGCACACATGCGTAGCTAAGCGCACACAAGCGCATACCTGCTTACAACTACTTAAAAGTGCTTACTCTTGCGCACACCCACGCTAATTTCTTTCAAAGAAATGAAAATGGGGAGACAGGAAAGTGGTGAAAAAGGGGTCACAAAGAGGGTAGGACAGTAGGGAAACAAGCTCAGGATTTGCAGGAAGGGTGCAGGAAAGGCCCATAGCTGCCCATTTCTTTATCAGCAACAGCTGTGCATACATGTGTAATTTGGTGTGAGATTTGAAACCTTCCACCCCTGAGAGAAGGGTGAGGACAACAAAATTTGTTGTACAGCCAATTGTAATTGCTAGTTCACATGTCCAGCAGACATGTCTGTGAAATGGGCAGCTATGTATGGGGTGTAATTTTTTTGCGGGAACAGAGTGCCCTTTTTTTTTTTTCAGGTGAGAGTGGAATGTCAGGTACGGGAAGTGGGTATAGTTGGGGAGGTAGGTAGGGGTGGTTAACAGACAAGACATACAAGACGCATATTGGGGTGGTGTATGACATGTGGGGAGGATACATATTTGACGGGGAAGGATGTTGGGATAACTAGAGCCCATGAGCCCACAGATGGCAACAGTGGAACTGAGATCCCCACCCATGGGCAGTTGCCACTGTGCCTTCACTGCCCAGGATGGAGCTGTGCTGGGGGCTGTGTAGGATGGGCAGCAGGCATGCCCGTGAGTTGTGCCACCTGTGCCTCAAGCTGGCATAGGGGTCAAGCACAGAATGCCTGATCTCCCTATGTACCACAGTCCGGACACTATGGAGAGTGAGTGGACGGTCTCCTCCGGCCACACTTGCAGAGGGGGGACGAACCCCATCCCCTGCAGCACTTCCACCTGAAGGTGGTACAGGGCCACTGGAGGAGGGTCCGGCCTGGGCACTAGTGCCAGATGCACTCAACAGCTGAGGTGGGAGAGATGGGTTCGCTGAAACCTGCCTTCCCTGTCGTCCTATATTTCCAATATTTTAGGATGGTGTGGGTTAGTAACAAACAATACCATTCATAATTAGTTGTAACAGCATGCATTAGTATTCCCATTAACCAAACACCCATATATTCAAAACATTGAACAGCAAGCATAACACATGCATAATTTCAACAACAGTACACAATCCAACAGCATGCAGGGTTGTTTGATGGCAACAGGCCATCAGGTTTGGATGTATGAACAGGGCACATGCATCAACGCACATGCAAATATTTATGAACCAACAGGACAAATGTTCAGGGAAATTAATTGTGAATACACAAACCCATTTCATGTGAGATGGATTATTTGTGGTTATAGGGTAGGGTGAAGAAATATTTCATTAACAACTGCAATTACCTATACATATGCTGTACATTTCTACTAGCTGCAGATATATACACCCTACAGGTCTGGCTACAATTTCCTATGTGTAAACTTAGGCATGTTGATGATGGGAATGTTACTGCTACATTAATATACATTGCATTTTTATTCATACACGTTCATATCTGCCTCTGTTCAGCTATAGCATCCAGCTACATTTAATTTTTATGGCTCTAGACAACTGTGGATGTTTGGTATTGCATACAAACAAACAAGCTATCTGCATATTGCTAAGGTACAGCTACATATCCAAATTGTGGGAGACACATTCCAGCTTCACTACTTCATTGCACACATTTCACTCTTTGGTTGTGCCTGTCACATTCATTTCATGCTGTACTGACTGCAGTATACATTATTTGGGAGTTATTACAACTGTCTTGGTGGATTCATACCTCTTTCTCACACTCTCACTTGTTTTATATTTACAATTCAGGATGGTACTTAATACTAAACTTGTGTAGCTGTAATATACAGCCTGCTGCAGGTTATGTCCTATTACATTACAGGTGGAACATCTTTATTTCAGACTTGTTTCATTTTTATTTTTGGATTACAGGCTGCATCACACTTATGTAATCACACAGTACTGGCAGAATCTCTCTTACACTGTTACTTGCAGTTTTTATTAATAACTGACTGCGGTCTTTTGCAAGCTGTCATACTTATATTTATTTACAGCTACAGGGAGAGGATTACTAACCTGCCTGGTGGCACAACCACACAAGCCTATTGGCATAGGCTCTACGATTTGCAGAACGTACACCTGCAGCTGTAACATAAATGAAGTGATATTGGAATACACATCTCCATAATATCAGCTAGTTTTATTTCTTACATAAATAATTACATGTAACTTACTCAGTAGTGGGGCGTTGGGCATTTGCCGGGCCTCCTAGATACAACGGTTCAGTTGGTCCTGCTTCCGTCTCTTCAGGTCCGCATGGTGGTGATGGACCTGTTCACCAGTCCTTGGTATTCTTGTGGCACTGGTGAGATCATGTGCCAACCGGTCCCACGCCTCATCCTTGTATGCTCCCCACAGGACCTGGCCCTGCATGAGCTGGGCCTCATGATTGTGGACGAGGAGCCAAACCATATATTTGGACTCCTCAACACCCCACCTCTGTGCTCAGAAGCAACTACCCTCTCCTACACCTGACATCCTGACTGCAAGTAGATTCCATAATCAGTTATGCTGTGTATTCCAGCCTATGGGGCTTATATATGCCATTTTTCCCACACTTATCTGTGATTGGCCATTTTGGAAATGTATCAGCTTCACAAAATCTGTTTTGTCATGTTCCTCTTTCTATTCATTCCTGTATATAAGCTAATACTACATTTTAAAGAGCAACTGTCATGGCTTAGTGGTTCAGTGCTTTGACTATGGTGCATGGTACCCTGAGTTCGAGCCAGGCCATTGCTTTTTTATTTTATGACTGTCTACACAGGCTAGGAGGTGTGTCTGTGTAAAGGCAGTTTTGATACAGCTTGCTCAACGTTGCCCGCCGGTAAGCTTGTTGGCGTGGTGCACAGCTCAGCGCAAATTGGTTACGCTGGTTTACGCATCATTTGGCTGTCAGCATGCATATTACGCTCAGCTCAGCTATGGGCACACAGTTTCAGCATGATAAAATGCTGCTGGACCCCGGGCACTCAATTTACACCTGGTAAACCACTGCTCACCTACGGGCAGATATACTCAGCTTGTTAGAGCATAGCTCAGCTATAGGCACTTCTGACATTTTTTTTTTTTTATTATCTCACATTTCTTCAAAATACATGGCCCATTTCATTACATTTTACATAAAATATAATTATATATATGTACATATATGTCAGGGGATTGTTTTGTGCTTATTTCACTAAAAAAACTGATGCTGTTGGGGCTCAAACTGTGACCGCCTCCTCTTCAGCCGGCATCTCTACCGCTATGCTATTGCTTCTTTGCTTACTTTGCATATTTAGAACTTATATGCTTTTCCACTGACTGCTAACTGTGGCTAAGCGAAGGGCACACCCGTGCAAACGAGCGCAATTACGGGCAAACATTTTTAAAACTTGCAAAAACAAATTAACTGTTTATTTTTACATTTTATATGTTTATAGTCTGTGGGGGCATGTGTTATGTTGTGTTTGTTGAAATTTACATGGACTCGCTCGTGGGTGTTTACTTTCGGGACTGTGACTGTTCTGGGGGCGTGTCCGTTTGCATGACTCGCCCTGTGGACACGCCCCCTTCTTTCTTACACAGACCGTGTTAGCCTTAGGTGTGAGTCAGCATGCTCTCATGAATTTGCATGGCATGCTGACATCACTCCGTTTAACTGCAGCCTCCATGTAAGACTTGTAACTCTTACACAGAGGCTTCGTGAATCCTGCCCAGTGACTAAAACCATTAACCCCTGCATTGCTAAAATGTATACACAAAAGCAGTACTATACAGATAATATTTTTGAAAAATCTATTATTCTATTGAATCTTCTATAACTTAATTAAATACATAAATGAATGAATAAATGAATGAATGGATGAATGAATGAATAAATAAACATTCCCCTATGCATTTTATATTCAAATTTATATAGTCACCATTCCCAAATCCAAAAAACTTGTACGTAACATAAAAAAATATTTTATACACAATACAAAAAAATTACACATTTAGATCTAGTTCTAAATTCAAACCCTTTGGCCATAACATTTGAAAATTAATTATATACTTAGTTTCCATCTTTAGTAATATTTTTACCATATCAGTGTCTTGCAGGCTATGTGGTTTTTCCAATACACTAAAAGTCAAACTATCAGAAGAACCTTTATAACTAGATCTAAATGTGTAATTTTTTTGTATTGTGTATAAAAAGTTTTTTATTTTATGTACAAGTTTTTTGGATTTGGGAATGGTGAATGTATATGTTTATTTATTTATTTACTTAGTAATTTAAGTTATAGAAGATTGAATAGAATATTTAATAGATTTTTCAAAAAAATTATCTGTTTAGTACTGCTTTCATGTGTCTATAAGTTTTAGCAATGCAGGGATTAATGGTTTTAGTCACTGTGTTTTTCTGAGTGTTTTGGTTATTTGGCGGGTTTTCAAAGATTAGTAACTCAATGACTGGTAATTAACAGCAATTATGATGTAATTGAATTGTGCATAAATGACTGATATATTGATGTGCATTATTCCCTGGAAGGCATTTTAGGCCGAGGTACTAGGAACCATCAGTAAACCATGGTTCCTAAAGTGTTTTCCTTTTTTTTTTTTTTTTTTTGCTTTGTGGTATGGTGTTTGTTTTTCTTAAAATCATTAGCAAGAATGTTAAAATAAAATGAAATAAATAAAATGAGTAACTTTGGTATGGCTGTATGCCTGGAGTGTCTTTTAAAAGTTGCTGCAGCCAATTTATACATTCCATGCAGATGTCCTCTGCAGTCACTACTTTTAGGCTCTATCCCCATACCTGCCAAGCAAGGCATGATAATTGTTTAGCTTCTGTACTGTACACATGCATGTCTCCCAAGTGCAATGCTGTCACATAATGTAATTAGCAGTGCGTAATCTGTCTGTCACAGGATTACCATAGACATGATTACCTAAATTGCAAAGTATCACTACATCAGCCCACAGTACACCTTGGTAGTTATATAGGTCCACCTGATGTGCAAGTATTCTGTGCAGTTTGGTACCCGCAGTTGTTACTGATTGGCCCATACTGTCCCATGCAAATAGTTTGAGAGGTATGTACATGCTACAGCAGCTATAGGGGACTTGATACAGACCTGTAGAGTACATAGCAGTACTGTTGACAAATAAACAGCCTATAATGGTACTACTAGACTGCTTTTTTCTCTCTCCCCACCCCTTGTCTTCATTTATTTATTATTGCTATCCATTAGTTATGATTTACTATTAACATATGTTGTTAAATTAACTATATTTTGGGGCATGTTTTTTAATATTGTTATGTATTATAATGGTTGCATATTAACATATCTTGGTGACTTACCAATTTTGTTGGCTGTATGTAACTGTTACTGGCATGTTGTTAACATACTGACTGTTCTGTCATTTATTGTTGTGTTTCACATAATATGTATTGGTATATAATTGGGTTATTTCCACTGTTCTGACATGCTGTTATTACTAATGATGTTTTGTACATAACTAACCTGTACTTATTGTTATACCTCCATCACCACAGTACCTCAGAGTAGGCCACTTCCCGGTGATCCACCTACCTTGTCTCAACTGGCCATGGCACTGGGTCCTAGCATGTCTGGGACCCAGGTAGGTGGTTCCCCTCTGCTCCCCCTGCACCACCTGCAGCATCAGGTGGAGCCACCACTGTGGACAGGGCCCAGCCTCCCCTTGGGAGTGGTAGCAGAGGGACTGCAGTCACCCAAAGGCAATTGCCAGTCATAGTGTGCAGGATCATTCATCGAACCTATGAACCTCACCTGTGCCAGATTGAGGGCACACTGGCCAACCTAGTGGGGCATGCTGGCCCTGTTGCCCAGCCTCCAGCACAGCCATCAGCAGGGAAGGAGCAGTGTCGACTGTCCCATGGGTGGGGACATGAGTCATGTTGCTGCTGTCTGGAGACACATGTGTCTCAGGGTCCACAACAACCACTACATCCAATGTGTTTACCCTCCCCTCATGTGTCACACACCACCACTGTCTGCTGTCTTGTCTGTCTTGTCTGTCTGCAAATGCATCTTCTCTAACCCAACTTACCTCCCACATATACCTATGTCCCTTCCACAACATTTCACTCTCTCCTTATTAAAAAAAAAAAAAAAAAAATGGCCCCTGTCCCACAAAAAAAAAAAAAAAAAGATATTGCCACACACATAACTCTCCATTTCACACATGTGTCCATTGGACACAACTAATTTGATCTAATTGGCTTGATGATGCATATGTTGTCCTCACACCTCTCCCTGGAGTTTGAGATTCCAAATTCATCTACAAAATCTGTCAAAATGCACATCTGTTGCTGTACAAGAAATGGATAGCTATGGTTCTTTCTACATCCTTCCTGCATATCCCTACCTGATTTACATTATGTTTTTCCCCTGCTTGCATTGCACCCATTTCACCACTTTCCTATCAACCCCTTTTGCTTTTTTTCATATTTTTAATGTGGGCTTGCGCTAACGTCTGTGAAGCGGCAAGGCACACAGTGCCACATCACTTGGTTTAGCTCAATCTTAAATGAGCTTTAATGTGCTTTAATGAGCTTTAATCATTATATGTATTTATTACAGTGTTAGTCACGTGTAAAAAATAAACACCTGTGCCAAATCTCTAACTCAAGCCCCTCTCAACTATAGCACACTGCATTAACCCACCATGCTACACAGTTGTGAGATTAAACAGGTGTTTCCAGCAAAGCATACCTATTGCTACCTATAAACATTGAGCATGCAACTGAAATAAAAAAAAAAAACTAATGGGAAAAATAGGAGTGTACCTTGGCCTCTGGTACAATAATACACCAGTGGACAGCCAAAGACATAATAATGGATGCAAGTGAGGCCTGTGATAGCAGGTATATATGCCCATTTATCAGCAACTTGTGGAAAGGCACCTGATAAGGCCACAATGGCAAAGTACATGTACCACTGGGACCCTGTTGCGGAAATACTACCATATAAAGCCATGAAAATACTCAGGGATATAGAAATGTGTCACACAGCCAGTATATGTGCATCTATATTTTGCAAATACAAATGCATCTGCAGGGACTCAGTAGCTCAGTGTGTTAAATGCCTTGTGGTACATTTCACCACACACAGTCCTTGGTTCAAATGCAGTTTTGTGTTGCAGTTCAATTACATTATTGTGAAGACAGCAAGTAATAACTGAGGCATGCATTCATAATCCAGACAGGTTACTGCTAATTAACAAACTACTACCCGGTTTTGCAAGTCAATGCCCTGCAGGTAGGGACACACTGCACATATCTGTATAGCCTAACTATATGTTGCCTACTACTCTGGTATTGACACTGTTGCATAACACACTTTACTTAATCACACACCTTGATTGGACTGCAAAGGGTATACTTACCCTAGCTCTGCCATAATGACAAGGCTATACAGCTACCAGACATAGACATGCAGCTTGCTGTCCTCTAAAGTGTTCACACTCCCACTATGTGTTCCGGCCTGCAGCAGCAGCTGCAGCCTGTAGCATACACAGCTGTACATAAAAGTATCTGCTACAGACCTACCATACCCCCCAACCCCATAGAACAAGGAATCCGGACACAGCCATACTTAATGTGGGGGCAGAGGCCCAGGGTCAGGGACATGTTTTACAGTGTGCTCTTACAAAGGTAGTCAGGTGATAAAATAACAGCTATTGCATTGACATGCATATTCTAATGGGCATGATGTCTGACACTCAAATGTGTGTCTTTCATTACTGATGTCAAGCCCCAATGATTTGACAGTGATTTGAGAGATGACCACAATGTTATGGGACACTAACCATACATATTAGGCAAAACTGTGGGCATACTGCATAAATCTCTACAGTTGACAGTTATGATACCTACCCACTGTGATGCTTTAGTCTGCATGCCTCAGTACTGTCCATCTGAACAGCTAAGAAATGCGCCCAAGTCTACATGAAGGCCTTATATATTGCACTGTGGTGACATGTCATTGGCTAATGATAGTGCAATGCAGCTATTTTGGCTGCAATTACCATATCAGAGCCAGACAGATGTATGTTTAGGGTTATGGATGCAGCACAGTCTGACATCAATGACTGCCTCCACCACATTGAGGACACCCTGGATCATTTCACTGATGCAGTGGACAGACGGTGGGCTAAGACACTGTCTGTCTTGGACTGCACATTGTATTGGAATATATTTTTGGAGTTACACATGGGTCACATGGATGTAGGTCAGCAACATCATCTTCTGAGAGTCCACGTGGCCATGCACATGCATGCTCCCATAGTGGCAGTACCTCTAGCACTACAGAAGGAAGTGTGCTGTCCACACCACAACATGGCAGGCCAGGGGCACATGATTCTTGGTGGTCCTGTGGGGGAGACAGCCCCAGAAGACAGCAGTCACTATCAAATACTAGCACCACATCTGATCCTGGGCATGGTGGTGGCACTGCTACTCCTTGCAGAGCCATTTCCCATGTTCATGGCCAGAGATGTTGAACTGCCCACTCTACCATTTATGGTCCATAGCTGTCCAACATACACACTTGATGGGCAACAACTGGGCTTGATTGTGTACATGCATGCACTCAAACACCACTGTCACATGCAGGTTACCTGAAGACACACATAGGCAACTGTCCATTGCCCATCTAACCCACACCCCTCCTGATTCACACACATGATGTCAACTATTTAGCACAGCCTAGGCCTCTGGCACCCCCACACCACACTCTGCGGACATAATGATACCAGAGTCACATCCTTGCCATCTGTGCCATGGATGTAGGAAAATGCTGCTATGTGTCTGATACACAAGATGTTTATATTACTTGACATGTAGTTGTGTAGTGCAGTATTGCTTTTCCATGCCATGTGTTGTGGGCCACAACAGGTATTGTATGCTGATATGTGTCATGACTACACAACACAGTTTGTGCATCTTTGTTGCATGAAGTTGGACTGGCGGTAGTGTTACAGAATGACAGCTGTATCATGGGCCTGGGTATAGTTTCTGTTCCAGGAGTCTGAGGTGGCAGAGGATAGCATGGCAGCACAGCAGATTTATGATGTCAGCAAGGTACGGCAGTATACGTGCATGGATCCCTAGATGCATATGTGTAGAATAGTCTATCAGGGGCACGGGGGCAGTCTGCTTATTCATGCATTCATCCTTTGTGATAAAGTTTCCTACCACTGCTGCATGTCACCTGGGTTATCCGAATATACAAATACAGAAGCTGTGGTGATGGTGTTGACACATCTATAAATATCCTGTGTCCGGGTTAGACAAGTGGCAAGCATCAGTTATGATTATGTATAGGAGGGCAATGCAGGGCCAGCAGCTAGTCGCAGGGATCAGTTATGATTATGTATAGGGGGCAATGCAGGGCAGCAACTAGTCACAGGGTAAAAATTGCATAACCATTGCATGGGTATATCCCATAAGGGCATGTCTGTAGCCCTACACACATGCACATACAGGGTTGGCTGCTGAGAGTATTGAACCCCTACCTATTTATAATTACACAGTATAGCTCACAGTAATGCACCATGGAATTTATCCAGTATCATATTGTCAGCCAGCACTCTTAAGGGGGATGACATCAGCAGGCCTTATAGAGGAGGGCAATGTACAGGCCAGCAGCTAGTCACAGGGCTATAAAATGCATAACCATTGCACAGAGATAACCCATACAGGGTTGTCCATGGTGCTGCAAGGAGATATATTTCCAGACACACACACACACACACACACACACACACACACACACACACACACACACACACACACACACACACACACACAGTTGTATCGCGTGCTCCGCAAAGTTTATCTAATAACAGATTGTCAGGCAGCACTTTTGAGGTGGATGACATCAGCAGGCCATGTAGAGGAGGGTGATATAAAGGCCAGCATGTAGTCACAGGGACATAACGTGCATAACCATTGCACAGAGATAGCCCATATGGGTTCATTTGTAGCTATGTATGGGGATATATTTACACACACACACACACACACACACACACACACACACACACACACACACACACACTTGACAGATTTGAGACTAGAACCCTGACCTATCTACAATTACACATTTTAGTTCACAGCACATATCACATGCACCATGAGTTGCATCTGTTGTATATGTGATTGCAAGCACAGTACTTCTGGAGTACGCAAAGTAGCTTTGTGTTAGGCATGTGTGGTCTGCAGAGTGATATTGCTTGATACTGTTAATATATGTAGTGTCCTAGGAGTGGGGTACCTGTTACTACCCCTGCTATGCGTGTACAGCTAGCAGTATGGCCATATGTGGCTGGTTGCAGTTAGATAGGCAAACATGTGGCCAGGAACAACATGGCCTCTCCAAGGCATGAGTTGAACCATTGTACAGTACAATACCTGCTCACCTGTGTCTGTCTACAAGGTGACATTCCAAAGGCACAGGGGACTCTGGGTGAATGGATTATGTACTGTTACAGCCTTGGTTTGGTTCCTTTGGACAACTGTTTTGATGTGTGAGTGCAGATAACCTCAGCATTCAGAGGGCATGTGGGGAAATCCATACATCCCCACATATATTTATATCTATATATATATATAAATATATATATATATATATATATATATATATATATATATATATATATATATGCATATACATATAAATGTGTATAACAGGGATGGACCTATAAATGTTGCTGTATGTGTACATTATGTATATGACTTCTGTAGCTATATTTGGAGAGTCTATGCATCATTGCAATATATATAGCTATGTATACATATCGGCATTATATGTATATGTGGTACATACTTATAGATTCACTATGCATGCGGGAGGGGAATAAGGTCAGACAGATATGTAGAGTTAGCTGTCTGTACATACATATGCATTTCCACATAGGAGGTCTTTGTGAGGAAGAGGCAATAGAATTACACTCAAGTTAGATAAATGTAGGGGCATGCACAGTGGGACTGTCAGTACTTACAAGGTGACTCCAGATCAAAGCTATCTGCACCCCAGGCTGGGATTTTGTGTGCTACAGACATTTGCAGTTGCATATGTATCCATATTAAAGCACTTCTCTGACATTGTCCACAGCATTCCCTGGCTGTATGCTGTAATTAATATGTGAATGGAGTACATGAAGTAACACCTCATACAGGGTGACAGTCTACATACATATAACTGTACATATCTTTGCATAATGTCAGTCATTTCTCCCCATATGTTTGACCTGTTCCTCATACATTTGTGGTATTCTAGTAAAATGTTGTATAAGGCAGTCAGTGAATAGTACTAACTACAGTCAAACAGTTGAGTGTTAGACATTATATCCTTCAGATATTCTGTACTGATGTAGCCTGCTTTTATACTAGACACCTTCTAGGTGAATCAGAGCATCTGAATGAGTGTCTTTAATTTTGTCCCTCTGTACCCCCATTCCATATGGCTTTGTCCAGCTTTCATGTAGTAACAGACTGAGAGGTCTGAGGGGACACCACCATATGACTACCTCACAAGCAAAAGATGTGGCCACTGCCAGATTCAAACCATCAACACCATCACCCATTCTAATATCCCTAGCCTTCTGAGCCACACAGGCTGTGAGACAGGGATATGTTATTCATCACACAATCAACAGCATACAGACATACATACATGTTACGTAAGACATAGAAAGTGTGCCCTGGTTTTATGTCACAGCACTGGAATTGGGTGGTCTGCTGATATATCATTGCAGATATACTGCTACAGTAGTTGCATGGGTACACTGATGAGTTTGGGGTGGGAAAAACCAGACCATACTCTGCTGGTATAGAGAGTTGTTTGACTGTTGTGATACCCCACTGTTAGCCATCTCCCTTGAATAATGCAGTAGACTTTTCAGCCATGTGGCCTAGTGCATATTAAGGAGCACATATTATTGGGTAGAGTGCCCGTTGTCCCAAGTGGCTGTTAGATCTTCCCAAGTAGCCCAGTAGTCCACTGTTGCCCCCTACATACATGTAACAGGTCCATACATATGCTAACATATCCTAGTAACCCTTACAAGTGGTGAATAGGTGTGTGACTTACCTTGCGACTGCAGCAGTTATCAGACCTGTAGTGCAGGTCTGACTCTGTCTGATGCATGCAGTACACAGCCAATACATGGTTAGATACAGGTTGTGTGGGCTGACTGGCAGACATTTTACTAATATGTATGCAAGTCAGAGTAAGGTGTCAGTCCTAAGGCCCTAGGGTATCAGTGCATGTGCTATGCATTGTCTCTTGTCCAAGGCTAGGGCATACTGGGCATGCCTACATCTGCCTACAGAGACTACTTCAGAGGTTTCCACCTCAGAGTCCCCCTGTGGGTGTGGCTGTGGTGACCTATGCACTGGTAGGGGCCTGCATATACCTTCCCTTTGCTGATCCTGCTGCAGCTATTTCTGCAGGATCATATTGCGTATCATGGCACATACTGTGAACATGTGTGAACGTGTGGCTGGAGTACTGCAGGGCTCCACCAGATATATTGAGACACCAGAACCATGACTTCAGCAGCCCAAACACATGCTCTATGATGTTCCTAGTTTGTGCGTGTGCTTCATTATGGCATTTTTCTGTCAGTGCATGTGCATTTCTGATGAGTGTCATCATCCAGGGGTCCAGTGCATAGCCAGCATCCCCCAGTAAATGGCCTTATGGGATGTCCCCCCAAGCAAACATCTGGTACAGCTGTGATGCATGCCATATATGGGAGTCATGATGCCTGCCAGGGCTGCCACCACACACATTCATGATAATGCCCTGGGCATTGTACACAACCTGGCAGTTGTGGGAGTGGTACCCCTTGTGGTTGACATATATTCTACCGTTCTCACCAAGTGGTGCCTTGATGTGTACATGAGTGCAATCTATGGCACCCAGTACCTCAAGGTAGTATGCTACATGGTAGAAGTGTTGCATACTGCTGGCCCCTGACTCAGGGGTGAGGGGAAAATAAATGTGCTCAATGGCATGTGGTAGCATGGCATCCAGGAAATGGTGGAGTACCCTGGATGCTGATGCCTGTGAGACTCCGATCATCTCCCCAGTTGGTCTTTGGAATGAACCCGCAACTAGTATTCTACCAGCTACACATACCTTTGTTTCCACTGGGATCAGTTTCTGTCTGTTGGCTCTGGATCTGGGTAGAGGTCTGCACAGCTCAGTGACTTCTTGTAGTATTAAACAAAGTGCAAGCACCAAAATCCCAGCACAAAGTACCACAATTAGGGCTGCAAGATGTATATATAGTAGACCGCCACACGAGGAATGTTCCAAATAGCAGCACTTTAATAATAAACCAAAACAGCAGCAACAGTACGTAGGAACAAATACACCACACGTTTCGTCCACAACTTCATCAGAATGACTACACAGCCTAGAAGTAACATTTAAATATACTAATTAAATTCAAACTGACCTATGAGAGCCATTTACTTTGAATATATTAATTAATTACAAAGTATGTGTATTAAAAACCAAAGTCATTTTGAAAGTATTAAAATCTTTAAAAACATTACTACTTGTTTTATACAATACAGAAAGTCCTCATAAATACAAAAATTTATTTATTATTATTATTATATATTATTATTTATTATTTTCATTCTTGAAAAGGCTAGTTATGCAAAGGGATGGGAGGAAAATAAAAAGAAAAAACATGGTGTCTTTAAGTGTGGGGCTTGTGGATACTGTAAGAACTTGAAGACTGGTAACACACATTTTTTGGTAGCCCGTAAAAAGACACTTACCTTACACTCCTTTGCAAACTGTAATACAAAAGGTATTATATATATTGCATTATGTGGAAAATGCGAAGCATTTTATGTTGGCAAAAGTGAAAGAAAAATGAAACAGAGAATCTATGAGCACCTGTATGATATCAGGACCAAGCGAGAGACAAATTCTTTATTTAAGCATACCTTGGTCTGTGATGGGGCTTATTTTAATTTCTTTGTTTTAGAAGTTGTACCACTGGACCCTAGGGGAGGTTGTTGGGAAACTTTGGTTGCATACAGGGAATTATATTGGCAAATTGTTTTAGAGTCAAATAAATTCCCAGGTATTAATGATATGATTACTTTGGCACCTGTGTTGAAAATGAGATCGGCAAAACTCTAATTTTAAATGTGTACTTAGTAGCTAAATTGTTTTTAAAATATTTATTAAAATATTTATAAAATATTAATAAAATATTTATAAAAACTGTTTTAAAACTTTATATAAAAAGCTTATAATTTATTTAAGTCCATCATTTGCATTATACACTTTAACCACTAGAGGGCATTATATGATTTGTTAACATCATAAAATGCACTAGTATGCACATAAACTTTTATTAACACAATCAAATAATTTTTTAAAAAATTTCTTTTGTATTTATGAGGACTTTCTGTATTGTATAAAACAAGTAGTAATGTTTTTAAAGATTTTAATACTTTCAAAATGACTTTGGTTTTTAATACACATACTTTGTAATTAATATATTCAAAGTAAATGGCTCTCATAGGTCAGTTTGAATTTAATTAGTGTATTTAAATGTTACTTCTAGGCTGTGTAGTCATTCTGATGAAGTTGTGGATGAAACGTGTGGTGTATTTGTTCCTACGTACTGTTGCTGCTGTTTTGGTTTATTATTAAAGTGCTGCTATTTGGAACATTCCTCGTGTGGCGGTCTACTATATATACATCTTGCAGCCCTAATTGTGGTACTTTGCGCTGGGATTTTGGTGCTTGCACTTTGTTTATTAGTTCATTTTTTGCACCATCCATTCATTCTTTATTAGTTATCTTCATGGAGCTCTCAGCGAACAGTGCCTCGGACATTGAGGGCAGGAAAAGTGAAACCGGAGAACTACGTAAGCTTATTGGACAGCTTACGCAGTTAGTGTGTTTGTTGACTCCTTTGAGTCAATCTATTGCGACGGCGTGCACTCGTCTCTCTCTACCAGGGAACCAGGAAGCCCTTAGGAGGTCAGCTTCGAACGAAGGGACGCCAAGGGAACAAGAACGGGCTGGAAATATAGCCGATATGAGTGCTAACTTGGACATGGACGTTTTAAACGAACTACCGCACTTTTCTTTCAACGAAAGTAGAGAGAGACGCACAGGACTACCACTTCGTGCTGATACAGGATTAAATGTTTCCACTCAAGCACAGAGAGTCTCACAAGGTACTGAACAGTTATTCAAAGACATTGTAAATACTAAATTTGATTTTGTTAATGGGAAATCATCAAAAAAAGCTGGTGGTTCATACAAACAGACTCTGGATGATTTGTATTTTTATCTTAAAAAGTACAAGATGTTAGAGTTGGATAATGCTTATTTAAAGCACTGTATTGGCCTAAAGATTGTACCAAAAGGGTTAAGAGTTACTAAATATCCTAATAATGTGTATGAAGGCACTGATTTTCATAAAAACTTGATTCAAATATTTGATGACTGTTGTTTCTCTATTATGCGTGCTATTATTGTAAACAATGAACATGAGATGGAGAAACTTTACAGTATCATAGATGAAACAAACAAACTTATTGTTAATGATCTTATGTTTTCTATATCTGAACAGAGAGGTCACTATAGAAATTTATTAAAAGATGTTGAGAAGCATTGTACAGAAGTTCATAATAGAAAACTGTCCAAAATAGACAGAGACATACATGAATACAAAACAGACACCCATTACCCCAAGCCTAGGTCTTGGGGTAAACAGATGGTAAACCATTCAGACCGAGTCAATGATGGTTTACCTGTGGATGAAATAGATGTGCATAATGAAAATGTGCTGGATAATGAAGAATTTCCCCCACTACATAGGTCGGAGAGACTGATGTATAAAAACCCTGTAAATTACAATTCAAAAAACTACAGGGGGAAGGGGGGTTACCCCTCTTGGAGGGACAATTAGGTGGACCTTTAGAACACATTTCAAATGATGGACATAAATTTACTTATGATAATTTTAACATTTTTAATTATTCACACATTACACTTAATAAGGTTTATTTTGACTTATTTTCAAAAGGTTTTGGCTTTATTCCACAATGTAAAACAAACACTTTTAGGTTGCTTGTAGATATCAACATGTTCATCAGGAAGAAAAATTTGGAATTATTTTTTAAAGGACAACAATTGACAATGGGTCCAAATGAACTAGTACGAAAGAGTAATTTCAACCCACCCCTACATCCTCAACTAAAAAACTTTGAATTATCATTAGAAAAAGAATTGAGAAATGGTTTGAGAAAGGAATATATACGTCCTAATCTTACTAAAAGTGAAGAGGACATTCTAACAACTTTAAGTAATGACAAAGAAGTTCGTATTATGAAACCTGACAAGGGGGGTGGGGTGGTTTTTATGGATCGAAATATGTATGCAGGAAAGATGTTGAATCTATTACATGATGTAGAAAAGTATAGTGTTACTTCAATTAATGAGATCAATGTTGCGTACAAAAGAATATACGTTGTACTGAATGATCTATTGTTTGATGGTTTGATTGACCTAAAGACTTATAAATATTTACATGTGGAGAAGCCCAGGATTCCAACAGTTTTTGGAATCCCTAAGGTGCACAAAGACCAAATGGACCCTCCCCTTAGACTTATTGTTGCTGCAAATGGATCAGTTACAGCTCCTCTTGCCAAGTATATAGATTTTAAAATTAAGCATATAGTTGATGAGAATGAAAACATCTTAAAGGATTTTTGGCATTTTCTTAGTAAAATAAAATCCCATTTGTATGATGAGACTACTGGCTTTGGTACATTAGATGTTGTAGATTTATTCACCAACATACCCCATGACACTGGTTTAGCCTGGTTTGAAGAAATGTTATTACCCCTCAAAAGAATTTCCCAAAATGAATTTAGAACTATTTTAATCTTAATGGAAATAGTATTGAAAAACAACTTTTTATTTTTTGAAGGAGAATATTACAGGCAAACCAAGGGGGTGGCGATGGGGGCACATTGTGCACCAACTTACGCCAACATCATTATGGCTTATTGGGAGAATAAATACATTTTGATACCAAGGTTTGAAAACAAGTGGACACTATATGTTAGGTTCCTGGATGATTTATGTTTTCTGTGGAAGGGCACTTCTGATGAGTTTGAACTTTTTGTTGATTATGTAAATAGTACTACAAACTTTCTAAAATTCACAAGGTATTTCTCCAGTATTAATGTGAATTATTTGGATGTACTTTTGGAGAAAAATGGTCAGTGTTTTGTGTCAAGTGTGTACAGGAAGAAAACCTTTTCCAACACCTACTTACACTTCTCAAGTTCTCACCCATTTTATCAGAAAAGAAGTGTTTTAAAAGGACAAGCAGTGAGAATATGTAGAATGACTTCTGATGATCTTTTGTTCACAAAAGAATGTGAAAATCTGAAGTCTATGTTTTTGGATAGGGCTTATCCTATAGATTTGATTGATCAGACATTGCATGAGGTATTAGAAGGAAGAGGGGAGATTTGCACCTATATTAGGTAAAGATTTAAATGAAATTAATGGTAAGAGCAACAAAAACAACATCCCTAAGGATGGATATCCCTCGGGCCTTATTTTAACCTATGATGGACAGACTAAAAAGGTTAGAAAAATTGTAGATAGTGAATGGAATAACTTTGCAAAAGTATCTGATTTAGGTTACATTTTTGACAATGAAATCAAATACACTTACAAAAGAGGTTGCAATATTAAAGGAATTCTTGAAAAGGCTAGTTATGCAAAGGGATGTGAGGAAAATAAAAAGAAAAAACATGGTGTCTTTAAGTGTGGGGCTTGTGGATACTGTAAGAACTTGAAGACTGGTAACACACATTTTTTGGTAGCCCGTAAAAAGACACTTACCTTACACTCCTTTGCAAACTGTAATACAAAAGGTATTATATTTATTGCATTATGTGGAAAATGCGAAGCATTTTATGTTGGCAAAAGTGAAAGAAAAATGAAACAGAGAATCTATGAGCACCTGTATGATATCAGGACCAAGCGAGAGACAAATTCTTTATTTAAGCATACCTTGGTCTGTGATGGGGCTTATTTTAATTTCTTTGTTTTAGAAGTTGTACCACTGGACCCTAGGGGAGGTTGTTGGGAAACTTTGGTTGCATACAGGGAATTATATTGGCAAATTGTTTTAGAGTCAAATAAATTCCCAGGTATTAATGATATGATTACTTTGGCACCTGTGTTGAAAATGAGATCGGCAAAACTTTAATTTTAAATGTGTATTCAGTAGTTAAATTGTTTTTAAATATTTATTAAAATATTTATATATTTATAAAAACTGTTTTAAAAAATTTATATTAAAAAGCTTATAATTTATGCAAGTCCATCATTTGCATTATACATTTTAACCACTAGAGGGCATTATATGATTTGTGAACATCATAAAATGCACTAGTATGCACATGAATTTTTATTAACACAATTAAATAATTTTTTTATGTATTTATGAGGACTTTCTGTATTGTATAAAATAAGTAGTAATGTTTTTAAAGATTTTAACACTTTCAAAATGACTTTGGTTTTAATACACATACTTTGTAATTAATTAATATATTCAAAGTAAATGGCTCTCATAGGTCAGTTTGAATTTAATTAGTGTATTTAAATGTTACTTCTAGGCTGTGTAGTCATTCTGATGAAGTTGTGGACGAAACGTGTGGTGTATTTGTTCCTACGTACTGTTGCTGCTGTTTTGGTTTATTATTAAAGTGCTGCTATTTGGAACATTCCTCGTGTGGCGGTCTACTATATATACATCTTGCAGCCCTAATTGTGGTACTTTGCGCTGGGATTTTGGTGCTTGCACTTTGTTTATTAGTTCATTTTTTGCACCATCCATTCATTCTTTACTTCTTGTAGTATGTCCCAGTCCACCCTGTAGTGCTCTACAATCTCCAGCTTATGTAGCTCCTGGAAGGTTACCTTGGGTCTGAACACTCTTCTCTTTCTCAGTCTAGGCCTATGGTCAGCAGCAGCATTTACATCAGCATCTAGCACATACATATGTAGCAGACTTGCAGCAGTCCCTAGCATTTCTTCACTTAAAAGTCCCAAGTCTGTACTCCACTGGTGAAGAGTATGGGGTGAAATCAGATTGTAAGGTTTCTTCAACCTTTATAGTACTCTGCAGTAGGTGCATCCTTTGTGAGTTGCTACCTATGATACATTCCACCTGCCAAGTACATCATTAAGAACTGTTAATGGCTCTAGTTTAAGTGGAAAAAAGGGTCATTAGTAATTAAGATATCATTGCCTTTCTCAGCCAATTTTTTTTGAACAGTCTTCCTCGCTCAGCATTGTAGCACACCATGCAAACACGTGCCATGAAGGTAAACAGTGCTCAGCACTCAGTACACATGCCCCTACGAAAGGTCACGCTCTGCATGGTGACACACCATGCAAATACACTCAAACTCAATGAAACATTTGCCCCGAAGGTAAACAAAGCTTAGCAGTTAGTGTACATAACTCCCTACTCAGCAGAGTGCTGTGCCATGCAAACAGGCACTGCTGAGCTCCAATGAGCTTACAAATCCTGAGACATACACCCCTTTGATGTCAGTTACCTCTTTTGTGGACTCCAACATGGTTTTCTGCCTACACTGATGGGATCTGAGGACACAGATACCCATCTGTGTTATTCAGTAACCCAGGCTCATTTAAACATAGGGATTTGTGCACACAACCTTAGAAAGAGCACAGTTCCAGGCACTGCCTCCTTAGCAACAGAACCATTCCACCATTGTACATACTCCACACAGGGTCCTATAATACATTTCTGTCACATACTAATAACTTTGTTTTTTACACTATTTTTTTTTCATAAAAGTATGTTTGTGTACTGTGGCACACTGCGCAAACATACCCAGATTATTAAAAAAATATAGTTTTGCAGATTTCTGTCTTTGCTATGCTATTCGTGCCCATCTACCTTCCCCTTTATGGCCACTGTTGTTATTTTTACATCCTGTACATGGAATATTTCTGTGTACATGATGGACATGAACACAGGGTCTACATGACGCCAAGTCTGCTTCCTGGATCACTTTACCTCCCTGATTTGCATGCAGTTTACCTGCTTAGCTGGTAATTTGCATGCTACAGATACTTCCATGTTGGCACACTCGTGTGTACCACTCAGCTCTGTTTACTGGATTGCACACCTGCTTACTTTCATATAAGCAGCACGCCACTATGCCTACATTCCCTCATGGTGATTCAGGGGATTGTATAACAAAGAGAAAAACTAGAAACATATTTATGGGGAACATCATAAGGGGGATAGGGTGGGTGCCCTCTCTTGGCCAAGCTGCTCTGAGCCACACTCAATGACCATAGGAATTGTCTTCACAGCTAAACCCAGGCACTAGTGACAAAGTTGTCAGGGCCAGACACCAGTGCTCTTCTAGTAGCTGCACAAGTATGCACTCTAGGCTTTACATTTAGATGGCTAACAATCAGTACTCCACAGCTATCATCAAATCCTCCACTTCAGGTTATATAGCCCAGAGTAGTGTGCTTTATTGCAAGCCAGTGATCAGGAGCTTACACCCTCTACTGGAGACACATCAGAGAAATTCAGTGAGCCCCCAAGGTCACCTCCTGCAGGACAGTCTTCATCACCTAGCACAGAGGCTTCCTGGAGACCACTGGGGACACAGCAGCTGATGGCAACACCAGTGCATGATGTGATGAACATTATCTCATGTCAGCCATGGCTGCAGAGGACCCTGTTTAAAATGAAAACATACATGAGGAGAAGCAAAGCAACAAAGGAGAAATAAAACAGCTAGAGACAAGCACTGAAAAAGAACAGAAAACTTTTACTATCACTGTGCTCAGTAATGTTACCCACTACAGAATGTGAAGACAAAAATGAAATTAGCTATGCAATTAAAAGACAAAGGGAATATAGAAGTATTATAGTGATGTTACAACAATGTATGAATGAGTAAGGTGTATAGGTATGTTGCACCATAATGGATACTGTTTTTACACTGTCTCTATGCAAGAGCTATGGAAGGTGGCTGGCAACATCCTGTGAATAAAATGTAGAAAAAGACAAAGACAAATCCAAACTACCAAGGGAAATCACAATACTCCACACATAAAACATCACCATGAAAGCTTTAATGAGAAAACCAAGTTTGGTGATAATGAGTATGGATCACTACCAGGAGAAAATGGAAGACGTACTTGTAAATGAAGCTTATTTGGAAGTTTCAAAAATTTAATTGAACATTGCATATGGTAGGATCTGGTCAGCACTTGATGAGATGTATATTGAAGCTAGGATAGATGCAGAGATTTTCAACTTTTTAAGCATGTCAGCCCCCAGGATACCTGTTTTATTCAGTATCCCTAAAATGCACAAGAACATTAATGACCCTCCCCCCCAATGAGACCTTCGGTAGATGCAAGAAATAGCATTATTTATGCATGTTCAAAATTTATCGACTACATTTTGAAGAAATATGTAGCGCTACAACAACAAATTTGTAAAGAATCATTGTCTTTTTTAGCCAATATCAACAAGTTTGAGTTTAAAAATGACCTCACTTTCCTTACAATAAATGTGAAAGACCTGTACTCCTCGATTCCCCACATGGAAGGGATTGAGTGGGTTAGCCTGTTGCTGCACAATTTAGCGGCCCCTAGGAGCGAAATTGGTTTCTTGGAAGAATTGTTGGACATAGTTTTGTCGAATGATTTTATAATGTTCAACAGCAAATTTTATTTGCAAAAAATAGGTGTGGCAATGGGCTCCCTACGTGGCGCCAGTTTTGCCAATTTGGTTATGGCATACTGGAAGCAAATGTTTGTGAGGAAGGTCCGCCATATTACAAGCCAGATCCACTTTTATACTCGTTTTTTGGATGATATCTTTATTTTGATAGAGGGGAATGAGGTTGATGCCTCTGCTTTAGTGGCATACTTTAATTGTACAACAGACTTTCTGAAGTTTACATATACCTTCAGTAAAGAGAGGATAGCATATCCAGACGTTGACTTAAGAAAAGACCATATTAGCAGCTGCTATACAGCTTGTATTTTTAGAAAGGAAACATTTGAATGCCTTCCTGCATTACAAGAGCTGCCATCCCTCCCATCAGAAATGATCAGTGGTAAAGGGGCAGCTTGTAAGGGCGGCACAAATGGTCTCCAATGACCAAGAGTTCCTAATGAAATGTGACAACCTAGTGGAAATGTTTACCAAGAGGGGGTACCCCGCAACGTTATTAAAAGAATTGTCTATGAAAGTTAAGGATAAGAGGTCAAAAGGTTTTTATAAACCTATTCTAAGAGCTTGTGTTTGTTCATCACCTGCAGTTGGCCCTGTTACCACTGTGGCTAATGAAGGGAATAACAGTTTTTGTCTATCAAGTTTTATAACCACCTTCAGTATGGACAGTTATGGAATTATGGATATTGTACATAAGAATTGGGAATTAATTAAGTCTGATCAAGTACTATTAAATAAACTACAGGGACCCCCGAAGGTGGTGTTTAAAAGGGGGAGGAACTTAAAAAGCTTGTTGCAAAGCAATATAAGGAGTTTGATTAGGCCCACTAATGCGGGAATAGGCAAATGTTTTTTGTGCCCATATTGTCACTATATGGACTTGGGCCAAAATTTCACCATCAGAGGCCAAAATTTTAAAACCAATTTTAGGTTTGATTGTTACTCCATGAGTGTTGTATATTTGACCCAATGTCAAGCTTGCCCTGCATTTTATATTGGAAAAAACAATAGAAAATTGAAGGAGAGAATTTACGAACATCTCTACAGTATCAGGAAGAATAAAACTGATAATGCTTTGGCTAGGCATATAGGTCTCTTTCCAGATCATGCATTCAAATTTAGAGCCATTGACTGTATATTAATTGACGTAAGGGGAGGTCCTACCTCTTTAATCTTGGAAAGATTAGAGTTGGTTTGGCAGCTACGTAGTCGTGCATGCCAGTTTCCAGGGTTGAATGAAATATATTCAATTGCTTGTATTCTGAAATTAAAAAGCCTGTTAAGGTAGAAAGTCTGTCTTCCAGTTTATGGCCCCCATTTATCTTGTAACTTTTAATGAGAACCTTTAAAGAAAGTTTCTAGTAATTCAGATATATGTTTTTCATGAATTTTAAATATGTGGTTAGAGTTTTAGTACATACATATTCATCTATGTATATATTTTTATGTACATATTTATTAATTTTAGGTTTTATATATTTATTTTTCAGTGCTTGTTTCAACAATCTAGTGAATTAACACGCATTAGTTCAATTGCTGAGTCTAATGAATGGAATGTGCTAATTGGTGGTAGTGATCACTTGTTAATTGCATTATGGTATTTAATGATTTTTACTCTCAATGCATTTTAATCTGAAGAAGTCCCGCTAATAGTGGGACAAAAAGTGCTTTATTGTACTTGGTTTTCTCATTAAAGCTTTCGTGGTGACGTTTTATGTGTGGAGTATCATGGTTTCCCTTGGTAGTTTGAACATCCTGTGAATGGTTATCTGACATTAGGAATGATGAAGGGGCCTATGTCATCATAACCTGCACGAGACAGTTGTATTGTGAGAGACTGTGGCAAATGTAAATAAACACAGCAGCACACATAGAATACATATGGTACACATGCAAAAGTCAGTAATACAACCTAGGCATATATTCCAGCAGCTATGGACACTACTCACAGTGACAATATATGCATGTTCAGGATACAACATGTTTACCACTCTTGCTTGATGCATAGTTTGACATCCAAGGATCATGGGGTGCTACTAAGAGAAGTGTGTACTGATGTCATGGTGGGATGACAGGGATAACAAGGAATGAGGCAAACATCACAGATGTTTTGCCAAGAAAAATGTTTGTGACAAATGTTGCAGATGCACTGATGACCTAGGATGTGCAATCAGCAGTTATTGCAAAGAGGGGACACCACAGTTGTGACTGTGCTGCATGGACACAAAAGCAGAAGGTGAAAGCTGCAGTAATGACTGCAAAGCTGGAACTGTCTGGAGGGCATAAAACAGAGGAGATCAAAAGCAGAAACATAGTCAGATGTATTAGCATATGTCAGTAAACATTAAAATGAGTGGGAAGCCATAAATTAGAGGGTTCTGGAAGCAAAGATAACCATTAGAAATCAGCATGACATGTCTAGAAAGATGAAGTTGGCAGAAAGTACATCCGATTATGTCACAAGCAAAGACATCTAAGACAGCCCAGTCAACAGAAGTGGATTAACACATGTATGAGTACTCCAGAGGTAATATATGCAGCTGTAGAAACCAGGTATTAATGCTACGAAAAAATATGTTACAGGTGATGCATACTTGATGGTATGAATTGGTGAAGGTTGATCTGTTTACAGCTAATACAACTACTGATGGGTCTGATCAGCAGAGATGACCTGTGATACTGTGGCAGTTCAGGTATCACACACTCTATGCATATTGTAGATAGAATGGTGTAGGATAGTAGAAGGGTTACAGCAAATATATTAGTTTGCATTCACTGATCATGGCTGCATGTTCCCACTTATAAGCCAAAATGGATTCTAAGGAATGTAAGTGGCTGGAAAATTCTCAAAGACTGGGAGAAAGATCCTTCTGCCTTAGAAATGTGACCAGGCCTTCCATGACTGTATATTGAAGGACCTTGTGATAGATCTTATTGCTGTTGATACTCATGAAAGATGTACACAACACGTGCTCTGTAGAGTCAGCAACATAATCCTTCATGCCAGAAACAAGGAAACTACATGATGTAGAAGGGAATGGCTACTGGTGAAGGTCCACCAACCAAGACAACACTCTAGGACGTGGAGGGATTCCTAGCATATCTGTCTGGGTGAGGACAGAATTGTCCTTCATACCCAGTGGAGAGATGCACGTTGGGACAGAACTTCATTCACCAAATAAGGTTATGAGTGAAGCACCAGGTGATTATGCTATTATGAATGCATACTTAAGTGCAGCACTCAACAACTGTGACAACTCATATGTTGATCAAAACTGAATCTTTCCTTCATGCACTTCATGGCTTCAGACGCCATGACATTTGTATTCTTTGCATGTCTTATTGCTAGAAAATGATGCTGCCAGAAATTAACATTGATAACATGGATGTTTATATCTGATTTCACATTTAATTCAGTATATGGGTTCTGCACCATGGATGTCAGAATGCTTGATGTCATATCAATGGATAAGAGGTTGCAATGTTAGTAATGCATACAAGTATGATTATGATGGCAGATAATGCATGGCACTTTTGTGGCACAATACCACAGTCTGCGGTGAGGCTGCAGCAGCTACATTAACTCCTCCTTCAACTGACACAGCCCCCTTTCCTGCACAACTCCGACCTCAGTCCCAGGTGCCCAACAAAGAGCAGGGCTTTATCAATATAGCAGCACAGATCCACCCATGTCCATGGTCATGAAGCAACAGTAAGCACTGATGGCACCAAACATAGGCTAATGCCACTGTATCCACTGTACAGCTGATTGGTGTAGTCCTTAGGCTGTAAGACAACCTTTGTGAGGAATTAGTACACAGAGCTGGCATGTTGTTCACATACCAGGAAGAATGTATATCCCTCATGGGTCTGTCTAGTGTTCACCTCCAGTGTAAAAATTCCCCACAGGACAGCTGGGTCACAGGCAGAGTCACATGCTGCAACTTTATCCACATCTACTACCAGTGCTGATGGTACTACAACACAGCATTGCCAACCGTCACATATGTGGCATGGTAGTTTATATGTGACAGTCATGACAACGGCATGGACATCTACTTCTCCTAAAGATCACAATTAATGCAGTCTTTGTTTTTTTGCCTGTTTCATTCTCTGTAGGGGACACTGCCCATCATAATGAACCATCACAGTCTGCACTATTTCCTCCTGAAGGCCCTTCAGAAATAACACAAACATGTGTGCACAACTTCTGAAGTGGTTATGGCCCACCAAACACGCACATACACTCTGACCAGCAGCCACCCACTTCTGAAAACCTACACCACCCTCCCTGATCATTATTCACTCAAGCTCCCCATAGTCACCAGGCTATGACACATACTTACATCCATGGCATTATCCCATTCACATTGAGCCCATTGTTGATCCATGTCACTTTGGCGGTTACCATATGTGCAAATGATAACATCTGTATGGTGTCCTCATTGCTTTGCTACTAGTTAGCTTGTGTTTTATGTACTACATGG
This sequence comes from Protopterus annectens, assembly GCF_019279795.1. Taxonomy (NCBI): domain Eukaryota; kingdom Metazoa; phylum Chordata; order Ceratodontiformes; family Protopteridae; genus Protopterus; species Protopterus annectens. The sequence continues at coordinate 1,485,049,666 of NC_056744.1, read as the reverse complement.
ATAGTTGCACTGGAAAGCATAACCTGGTTAGTGTATTGCATTCATTAATGCTAATATTTGTTATGTCTACTCTGGCCCATGATTGGGGCCTGAACTGCTTCTTAGGCAGTGTCATACAATATTGTGCTCATCTCCAGCTTACATGGTCATACCTCAGAGATGGCTCCTCTGATGACACCTAACCATCCTCATCTTCCATTGTTAGCTCTTGTACCTTCATTTCCCTGATAACTGTATTGTGCTGACACTGTAACAGCAGAAAGAGTTAAGACTGAACAATCACAGCCTAAGAAATTACTGTTGGACAGAAGGCAATGATCTTTATTCCTGCCCTCTACAATAAAGTCAGTATGAGATGGTATTTCACTGTTGTGAGAAAAGAAATTGATGTTAACTGCATGGAATTGTTATCCTATAGGAGCCAGAAACACATATTTTTCAAGGATAACATGACAAAGCCCTTCTCAGTGTTTGCAGTGGGTTACAAGAAAAATCAGATGGAGATCTTGTAGTAGTCCATCTCCATGAGGCTCAGTCTGACACCACAGTTGAAGAGG
>NC_056744.1:1484979109-1485044109 GCF_019279795.1 Protopterus annectens | reverse complement strand
TGTACATGCTGTGCTGTGATGGTAAACCTCCATACTGCGTCTGATGTTGTTTCATTGTACTTACACTGAGATATAAACCCATCTCCTTTTCCTATAAACTAACAATTTCTATATTATGCTTTATCATTGTGCCAAAGAGTGTTACTCCATGACGGCATGCCTAGCTGTCCGTAAAACTTTAGTATGTTCATCAGTTTGGTTCTTGTTCTCTGCTTCTGTGCTGGCATTGTCTTGTTGTAGTTGTTTACACTCTGACAAGGTCACTTATGTGCATTAGAAACATGAACAGTGTGTAAACGAGTGCCCCAGAATAACTCCAAACACAGGAAATGTCCTTGAGGAGTTTGTAGATGTAAAATACAGCCCAGTGGAGCTCACAGATAAAACTTTGTTAAACAATATCCATAGTCAAGCGCTTTCATCCTGAAACACCAGGGCATCTTCAGAACCGTTTATTTCTTGATTAACACTCATTAAATAACACTTTTCAAATATTCCAACCAATCACATACTTTAAAAATACTTTTCACTTAAAAATGTTAAAGGAATATGCCATCCGACCACATATGTTACCATTATAAAACCAAAGACCTATATTTATGAATAGGCATGAGAGAGCAACAGTCATTGATACTGGGAGCAATGATTGCATTAATCCTAAGCTGCCAATAATGTGCTGCCCTTTCCAATTTATTTTCCCAACCCCCCCCCCCTCTAATATCCCTCTCTACAATTTCTAATATTCTGAAATGGAACATTTTACAAGTTTTGTTATTTAATGAGTTTAATGAGCACTGCTGGACTGTCTTTTACAGCTACAAGCACCTCAAGGGCATTTTCTGTGTTTGGAGTTACTCTAGGGCACTTGTTTACACATGTTTCTGAGTAGTAGTATTCAGGGTCTGGTGCTTGTGCTGTTGGACATTGGATAATTCCTTCCTTAAAAACTTTTAGTGACAAGAATGGGAAGGATCATTACTACAATGGAATTGGGAGCATCTCCTTTACCCGTGGAGGGGAACGCTGCCCCAAACTCCTTGGATCATGAAATTTCTGCACTGAATAGTGGAAATTTAATTCAGTTAGTGTTGGTGCTAAGACAGAAAGTCTCTCAGCTACAGCAGACCATGTAGAGACTGCAGGTCCCAGGAGGCTCAGTTCAAAGGGTGAACGAGACACATCGAGAGTAGCTGTGTTAAAAAATGCTTCTGGGTTCAACGGTTTCAGAAAACAACGGACTTTCATAGGACTCTATTCCTTGTAGCCAGATAATAGTTGGGAATATATAATCAGAGCAAAATAACAAATTTTGGGACTGGTTAAATATGGATTTTGCATTTAAAACTAACGTTCAGTCGTATGACGATAGGGACATTGAAAATAAGTTGAGCGATTTACAAACTATGTTAATGAAGGTATGTAACCTTTAGTGTGATAATGCATATTTGACTGAAAGTATTAAGAACAAATGAGTCCTGAAAGGAATTAGAATATTTAAATTCCCTAATGGACTACTCAAGAGACAACCCGAATGTGATGAACTTTAGATATGCTTGACCGACATGGTATAGAATAAATGGAGTTTATTGTTAAAATGAATACTAAAAAGTTGTTTTGCACTGATAGGGTTTGTGGTCTGCACTGTAGTGGCAGAACAGGTAGCTTACATCCTTCTAGGTTGGGAACTGCTGATTGAGGGCTCAGTGTCTGTTATTGTTAAAGTGTATTAGTTCTGGTTTAAGCACTTGGGCTTCAGGCCAGTTATTTTACATTAAGAAGGTTCGTGGTCTGCACTCTTGTGGGAGAAGAGGCTGGACTCTGCCCTTCTGAGCTGGGAATTTCTGGTTAAAGGTTTATAGTGCCTGAATATTTGAACTGTATCTTACTGAAATTGGTACACCTTGTTTGCTGTAGCATAGACTAGATCCAGGCCTGCTGAATCTAGCTTTGTTTATATGCTTGTTGCTTGTTTGCTTGTTATTTCCCTGGAACGCTAATTCCACCTAATACGTGGCTTCTCAGCGCTTCTGTGGATCACTAGTGGTATCTGCATTGCTTACTGTACTTATTTCCTTGTTTCACTTGAAAGAAAGTTACTGTTTGTCGTTTTTGCATTTAAGTTACCTGTAACACATTGCACTTAAGTTACCTGGCACTTGCTCACTAAAGCAATTATATAAGTCAGCACTAAAAATTAAAAGCACTACACCCTCACTCCCCACTGGCCCTTGTTTTCAATTATTAAGGAATTCCCAATATTATTCTAGCATGTCCAAAGGCCAGTTGTCAATCTCCTCTCTGGTCCAGCTGGTGAATCTGGGAATCTTGAGGCAATGTTACAACTGCCTCATGTACACAGACAACCCTCTCCTCCTCCCAACAAATTCCATCACATGTGAGAGATGCAACCACATAGCCAAACTGGAGGCTAAGCTCTCTCAACTCAGTACTGGCATAACCAGTCAGGAGGAGAAGGAAACCACACTCACTACAATTCCAGTCTCACATAGACCTACCATGACAGCAAACCAAACACATAATCACAGAAAAACGTACTCTGAGGCTCTAAATAAAGATCTGCCTAAGCATCAGAGACCTCCAAAGCAGACACCCAAGCAACCACTACCCCAAAACAAAACACATGCAACACATATCTCACAAAGCCAGTGTGCCGAACAGTCACAGCCCTTAAGACTAAACAACACACCTGATACACTTGTAATAGGTGACTCTATCGTCAGGCACACTGACGTCCCACTCACCAGGCTGAACAAGGTGAGGGTCACTGTGAGCAGCCTGTCGGGTGCTAGGATCCACCACATAACACAAGCACTCAGGTCACTCCAAGGCAAGTACAAATATGACTCAGTCATTGTCCATGCTGGTGTGAATGACCTGAGACGTACCTCCCTGGACTACATGAAAACAGACATAAAGGAGCTCTCTGAGCATGTAGCCCAGGCCGGAATGACCCTGATCTTGAGTAGCATCTTACCCTCACCAAGAATGATGCCACAATATGAAGACAAGATGATCAATTTCAACAATTGGCTTAAGTACTGGTGTCATTCAAAGGGGATCCAATGCCTGTCAGCTTGGGATGATATGCTCGACAAGCCACGATGCTTCGCTAGGGACGGCTTGCACCTGTCACCCCTGGGCTTTCGGATATTGGCAAAGGCTCTTGCTTTCCCCATAGTGCCTTTTTTAGGCAAGGCTCAAAAGACAAACCCACCTTCGTAGGTATCACAAGGGATAAGAAACTAAGAGTAATGCTACTCAACGCCAGAAGTCTAAACCTCAAGATGCATGCACTCGAAACTCTCCTTAGCATGGAGAACATTGATATCTGTGCAGTAACAGAAACCTGGTTCAGGGATCCCGAGAGCACCCCAGCACTACCAGGTTATACCTCATACCATGCTTTTTGGCCCCAAAACTTGGACCGAACCACAAAAGGAGGGGGAGTATCGATATTCATCAAAGGTACCCACAACTCCAGGTTGGTGGCAAAGCACGAAGCATCAGAGAAAATCCATGCGCAACTAACAGTGGGTAAAACTGCCTTCCAGTTTATAGCCTGCTACAGACCACCCTCCCAAACCCAGGAACCCCACTCGGCCTTCCTGAGAACACTAGAAATTATGAGGGTCTCTCCAAACACCATTATATTGGGTGACTTCAACTACCCAAACATAGACTGGGAGCATTACTCTAGCTCCAACACCTTAGCCCAAAGATTCCTAGAATTTATAAACTCAAATGCTATGGAACAACTTGTTACCACTCCCACAAGAGGGGAAAACATACTGGACCTGATCATCACCAACGTGGGGACTCTATGCTCCAGACCAGAAGTGTATCCCTCACTGGTAAGATCAGACCATAAACTAATCTCACTGGATATTCACATCCCGACCCCACCCCCTGCCCAGAAAACCACAGTGAAAAACTTCTCTAAAGCAAATTTCACACTCCTCAAAACCGAGGTGGAATCTTTCAAAGCCCCTGTGACTGTGGAAAATACGGCCCAGACTGCAGAATCCTTTATAAACGCATTCTATGAACACCTTCAGGAATGCATGGATCATGCAATCCCAAATAAAACCAAGACCCAATCCTCCAAAGGCAGACGTCCTGTCTGTTGGACCCCAGACATAAACAAACTATACAATAGAAGGAGGAAGCTACTAAATGATAGAGCAAAATCCCAAAAAGGGAAGGCATCACTGATCAGTATGAGCAAAAAACTACGGGCACTCATAAAATTGTCTAAGGCCAGCTTCGAGAGAAAAATTGCACAGGACACTAAGGATAATCACAAGGCTTTCTTTAGTTATGTTAGGAACTTGGGTAGTAATTCCCAGATATGCTCAGAATTAGTCCAAAATGACAAAAAATACACTGAACCCACAGACATTGCCAACATCCTAGCTGACAGGTTCAGCACAAACTTCTCCCCCCCTCCCCACCAAAAGGGCAAATATCTCTCAGCAGAGTGCTGCCCCCCTGACATCTCAGATGCTCAGGTAAGAGCTGCCCTCTCCAAAGCAAAAAACACAGCATCAATGGGACCAGACGGTGTCCCGGGCTGCATCCTACATGAACTCCAAGAAGAGCTAAACCCAAACATAAAACTACTGTTCAATCTCAGCCTTACTACAGGATATGTGCCAAAAGAGTGGCGTACAGCAACAGTGGTCCCTTTCCATAAAAGTGGTGCCTCAACGGATCCTGGAAACTATCGCCCCATAAGCCTGACTAGCTTGGTCTGCAAAGCTATGGAAAGGATCATCATGGACCTCATAAATAAAGATATTGGGGGCCTACAGACACTGGATCCTACCCAGTTTGGCTTTGTTAAGGGCAGATCCTGCCTCTTAAACCTGGTCAATTTCTTTGAAACAGTCACCAAGGCGATTGACGAGGGGAAGGTGGTCCACACAGCCTACCTGGACCTCGCAAAAGCCTTCGATACAATACCTCACTCAGGCATTATAGATAAGCTCACCAGCTTAAATATAAACCCCTATGTCACTAGATGGATTGCAAACTGGCTCAAGGATAGAACCCACATGGTTAGAATTGCTGGAGCCATGTCAGACTCCAAACCAGTTACAAGTGGTGTCCCACAAGGCTCAGTCCTGGGACCTCTCTTGTTCGGTATATATTTCTCGGAGGTACAGGACTGTGGCTGACCAAGTTTGCAGATGACTGCAAACTGGGTGCCACAATCGACTCTCCAGCTGACACAAGCATCCTCCAAAAGGGCCTCATAGAAACAGACAACTGGTGCCAGAGCCATGGCCTCAAGCTAAATGCCAAAAAGTGTATAGCCATCCCCATTGGCAAAAACAAGGTGCCCACAAATTACCACATAGGTGGTAATCCATTAAGTACAGAAGAAGTAATTAGGGACATGGGGACCCAAGTTGATAGCAATCTCTCATTTGACAACCACGTGGCCAAAGTGGTTAGAAAAACATTTTATATAGCCCACCTAATCATGAAGGGATTCACATCTCGATCAGGGGAGGTCATTGTGCCTCTTTACTCATCACTCATCAGGCCCATAATTGAGTACAATGCCCCTTTTGGGATGTACCTTACCAGACACCTGCAGCAACTGGAAAGACCCCAAAAGTACCTCACCAAGAGGATCAAAGGGCTCAAACAGATGCCATATGCTGCCCGGTTAAAGAAACTCCAGCTCTACTCAGTGGCATACCGCCTCTTCAGAGGCGATCTGTGCTGACTTATAAAGCCATGTCCAACCCAGAATTAATGGACATGCTGCACCTCAGAAAATCCAAATCCCATCGAGCTACGCACTCGAGAGACTTGAACCTCAGCACTGAAATAAATAGGACATGCTGGAGGGACAGATTCATAACCCAGAGGCTCCCTTCACTCTGGAATAAAATCCCAGTCCAGGTTAGGCAGAGTCCCTCACTGACTCTCTTCAAGAGGAATCTTGATGAGTGGATGGGAGATCATAGATTTACCCCGGGTATCACTTCTTTGTTACTGTTAGACAGAGGCACAGTATACTAACCTCAAAAAAGGGCATAGCAAAATAAATTTAAAATGGGTGGTGAAAGCCAAACACATTCTGGCTAGGCTTATAAATGCCCTAGGGCAGATAGCCTAGTATGAACCTATGAACCTATGAACCTATTTAATGACTGACATAGAAAGGTTGAATGAGATTGTTACCATTGATATGCATTTTAATACATTTTCTGTTAAATATGATATAATGTTTGAAAAAAATGGAGCAACAAGTTGAATTTAATTTTAAATGAAAGCAGAAAAAATTATTTAGGGATGAGTGTGAATACCAGGACAAAGTAGCCTACCACTGGCCTAAGTCATATGAAAGGGAGAATAGTGAGGTTGTTGGTGAGAATTGGGAAAGGAATTTGAGTATTATTGGTGATCGAGGGGAAAGACCCGGTGGCCCTGAATATAATGGGACTAGGGATGAACAGTATGAACAGGAATACCCCCTTGAGAAGATCTGAGAGATTTCAGAATAAAAACAATTCTAGACAAAATAATTTTTTAGGTTACCTTGCGGGCCCAAAGGAACAGAATTTACAAGGGCCAGAGATATTGGTGGAGGAAGGACAGTCACAAGTAGTTAAAGAGATTAATCAAGTAGAGAACTTTAGAGTAACAACATTTGAAGGGAAATTGTTGAGTTGCCAGAGTTTCAATATATTTAATTATGCTAACCTGGAGGTTGATGAGAATTTTTCTCCTTGTTAAGAAAGGGTATTAAATTTGTGCCAGCAAGAAAGGGGGTTGTAGCATGAACCTTTACTGAATTAAAAACGTTCACTCGTAAATTAAGTTTACAGTACATGTTTAAAGAAGTAGGAAGTATACCATAAGAGAAGGGTAAGACCTTCAAGAGGAAAAGTCTTTTAACCCCCATTACATCTACCAATAGCAACTTTTGAGAGTTTGTACACAGGAGATTTTTGAGTTATTCAGTAAACATAAGTACAGGTTTCACAATCTCACCAAAGATTAAAGTAAGTTGTTAAGATAACCGATGGCTAATCCCAACTTGAGATTTATGAAAGCTGATAAGGGGGGTGGGATGGTCATAGTAGATAAAAGAAATTACAATTGTCAAATTTCCACAATGTTACATGATCAAGAGAAATACAAAGTAGTATCTAGGAATGAGACTAATATTGCCCATAGGAAGATTCAGTTGATTTTAGAGGATTCATTATTCCAGGGTAATATAAATGAAGAAGTGCTTAATTGTTTAACTAATGACCACCCATTGATACCAGCTGTTTTTGGGATTCTGAAAACTGATAAAAATATATTAAATCCCCCTTATCGGCTTATAGTGACATCACATAATTGTGCAACTTATACTTTGGGAATATTTGTAGATAAGTTAGTGAAGAAAGCCTTACTTCCTATTGATCATATACTGAGAGACTCCTGGGACTTTCCAGAATCAAACAGGAATTTTATACCAACAATTGTTGTTTTTCAACCATAGATGTAGTGGATTTGTTTACCTTCATTCCCCACGATGAGGGACTGATCCTTTTCTATGAACCTCTGGTTGAATGGATGACCCTAACTGGTACAATGATTAATTTTGTAATGATTTTAATGGAAATTATTTTGAATAATAATTTCTTTATTTTCGAGGGTGAGTATTTCAGGCAGACTTGAGGAGTGGCAATGGGTGCTAGCTGTGCACCATTGTTTGCCACCTTGGTTATGTACAGTTGGTGGAGGAGAAACAGCCTTGAAAGTACATATAGTAATCACCGGTTGTGTTATTTAAGATTTTTGGATGACATTTTTATTTTATGGAAAAACACAGAAAAACAGGCTGAGTTCAGTCAATTTATCAATGGGATTTGTAGTTACTTTCAATTTACTTCTTCATACTCTAATCTGAGTGTAGATTATTTTGATGTCACATTAATTAAGAATAATGTTAATGGATCTTTTTCTTCAAACATTTATAGAAAACCAACATTTTCAAATGACTACCTGGATTATAGTAGTTGTCATCCTACTTTTATCAAAAAGAATATAGTTAAAGGCCAGATGATAAGAATAGCCAGGATGTGCTCAGATTTCAAGGTATGTAAAAGTGAAATGGGCACCTTGGTTAGATGTTTTATGGACAGAGGGTACCCTTCCCAGTTAGTACTTAACATTTGTGATCAATTGATAGGGGGATGGGGGATCAAATATAAACTCCTATTAGGGGTCCCCATGGTAACTGATAAGACTTGTAATAGTAATAATTTTCATGTCAACTCAATGGTTTTGAAATATGGAGAACTAATTGGTAAAGTAATGGATATTTGAATAAGAAATGGATTTTGTTTAAAGGCAACAGAGATTTTTGTGAGATTGTGGGTAACAATCCCACTTAAGTATATAGAACTAATTTCAATTTGAAATTTCTTTTAGAAATTTCTGTTAGAGCACCTGATCACCCTCCCCAGAGAAGGAGTAATAAAGGAACAGTAAAGTGTGGGTCCTGTAGATATTGTAAGTACATATTATAAGAGAGTATTGTAGTAGGTCAACCTCCTATTCAAGTGACCTTGGCATATGACAATTGTGGGTCCAGAGGACTGGTATATATAGCAATTTGCCAAGAATGCCAACACTATTATGTAAGTAAAATAGAGAGGACCATTAGAAAATGAATTTATGAACATTTATATGCTATTAGACAGGAGAATGAGAATAATGCCCTTTTTAGACACCTCAAAAATAATCCATCTTGTAAAATATTCCATTTTGGAATTTTAGAAATTGTAGAGAGGGATGTTAGAGGGTTTTTTGGGAAAATAAATTGGAAAGGGCTGAACATTATTGGCAGCTTAAGATTAATGCAATCATTGCTCCCAGGTATCAATGATTGTTGCTCTCTCGTGCCTATTCTTAAATATAGGACTGTGGTTTTATAAAGGTTACATATAGGGTTGGATGGTGTATTCCTTTAACATTTTTAAGTGAAAAATATTTTTCAAGTATGTGATTGGTTAGAATATTTTAAAAGTGTTATTTAATGAGTGTTAATCAAGAAGTTAATGGTGCTGAAGAAGTCCTGGTGTTTCAGGAAGGAAGCGCTTGACCATGGATATGGTTTAATAAAGTTTTATCTTTGAGCTCTGTTGGACTGTCTTTTACAGCTACAAGCACCTCGAGGGATTTTCTGGGTTTACACTTGTGTGCATTGTTTGTTTTCTGTTCATGAGGATGTCTTCAATTTTGTGAACACTGATAAGCTGCTGCTGATGTACTGTATCTGCACTAACATTTTATTTATATCCGGCAAATGTGCCTGAAATGCTGTAATATTACACTCTTGAGACAGGAAGGTTTGCTGAGCTTCTATGTTTCTTAGTTTATTCCATTTCCCTGTGCTACAAAAGAATAAAAAAACTCACAAGAATTTAAAATTCTATACTTGTGTGACTCATGAGATAATCTACATGCTGCTGCAGCATAAAGGCAATGCAGAGCTCATGTAAACAGTTGAAGAGTTAAAAGCACTGATTGCAGAAGCTTTCCTCTCACATCAAATTATATTCTGAGAATTCTGTCCTCAGAAGTTTGCTTCCATAGGTAACTGATGCAAAGTATCCCAGACAGTAAATACTTAAAGTCTTCCTCGATACAGGAGCCAGTGAAAGGCCAAAAAGCATGGTTTTAGAAAGTTGAGTTTAAAAGTAATAGGTCTAGAAATAGGAGCTGAAACATTGCTTTGTTTACTTGAAATAATGCACACTTTTCAGGTGAATTGTAGGCTAGTTATGCACAACTAAAAATCTTCCATGGATTATATCCCTATAAAGAAAACTGGAAGATGTTTGGACTGGTTTAAGAATAAGCTACCTTTTGGGGGAACAAAACAATAAGAACTCTGGGTTAGGCCTCAGGAATACACAGACCTTGTGAAATATAAAATATGATTCCTTATGATAAGGTAAACAAACTTTGCCATACCCAATAGAACCAAGATGCTCTCCTTCAAAAAAAGGAAGCCAATATGGTGGTCCCCTGCCATAAACAAACTGTACAACAGAAGGAGGAAACTGATGCAGAATAAGGGAAGTCCCAAGACTGGAAAAACTCCCTTATCAGCCTCAACAAAAAGTTGAGATCCCTCATCAAATCCTCTAAAGCTAGCTATGAAAACAGAATTGCAGCAGATAGTAAAGACAACCACAAGGCCTTCTATAATTATGTAAAGAATCTCCATGGCAATACCCAGATTTGCTCTGAGCTACTGCACAATGGCACCTCCTATACTGAGCCAACAGATATTGCCAATATACTGGCCAACAGATTCGGTGCCAACTTTACCTGTCTCTCTCCCCTCCCAAAGGACCAATCACAATACCAGTAGATTGCCAGGCACACAGTATTACTGCTGCACAGGTTAAAACAGCATTGTCCAAGGCCATGAATACAGCTTCCATGGGACCTGACAATATCCCTGGTTGTATTCTACATGAAATACAGAGTGAACTGGCACTTCATGTGTGTGTCCTGTTCAATCACAGCCTAACCTCAGGCTTTGTCCCTACAGAATAGTGCACTGCTACAGTCATCCCTTTCCACAAAGGATGAGTGACTACAGACCCTGGGAACTATCACCTCATTAGCCTGATGAGTCTGATATGCAAAGCTTTGGAACACATCATCATCAACCCAATAAACAAGGATATAGGAAATCCCCAAATTCTGGATCCCACACAGTTTGTTTTTGTGAAAGGTAGATCATGCCTGCTCAACTTGGTCGACTTCTTTGAGTCAGTTACCAGAGCTGTGGATGAAGGCAAGGTGGTTCATACAGCCTACCTTGATCTGACCAAGGCATTTGATACCATTCCCCATTCAAGAATCATAGAAAAACTCACTAAGTTAGGCATCAACCCCTATATCACTAGGTGGGTTGCAAACTGGCTCACAGATAGAACCCACAGTGTGAAAGCAGCTGACTCCAAGTCAGACTGCAGACCGGTCATGAGAGGAGTCCCACAGGGTTTGGTCCTGGGTCTTCTCCTGTTTGGTATCTACTTCTCTGAAGTCCAGGTCTGACTGACTAAGTTCGCAGATGATTGCAAGTTGGGAGGTATTATTAGCTCCCCAAGTGATGTTGACATCCTACAGAAAGGCCTCACTGAGACCAATGACTGGTGTCAGAACCATGTCCTTAAGCTCAATGCCAAAAAATGTGTTGTCATCCCCTTTGGGAAAAACCCAGTTCCCATGAATTACCACATTGATGGTAGTCCACTGAACACAGAAGGAGTTATAAGAGATCTGGGAACACAGGTTGACAGCAGCCTTTCTTTTGACCACCACATTGCCACTGTGGTCAGAAAGTCCTTCTGTGTGGCACATCTCATTACTAAGGGTTTTGTATCCAGGAAGAAAGAGGTCATTGTCTCCCTCTAATCTTCCCTCATTAGGCCAATCATCGAGTACAATGCCCCATTTGGCATGTATCTCACTAGACATCTGCAACAACTGGAGAGGCTGCAAACATACCTCACAAAGAGGATCCTAGGCCTTAAACACTTGTCCTATATGGACAGGCTCAAAAAACTCCAACTATTCTCTGTCTCATATCACCGACTTAGAAGCAATCTCTGCTTGACATACAAATTCATGTCTGATCCAGATCTGTTAGAACTGCTACATCTAAAGAAATCCCAATCCCTCCGCACCACATGCTCCAGTGACCTCAATCTCATTACTACAATCATCAGAATGTGCTGAAGGGACAGGTTCAAAACCCAGAGACTGCCCTTGCTATGGAATAGACTTCCCATACATGTCAAACAGAGCACCTCACTGGCCCTCTTCAAGAGAAACCTTGATGAGTGGATGGGAAATAGAAAATTCACTCCGGGGATCACTACAGTGGCTCAACTTGACAGAGGTACTGGGAACTAAGGTCGGGTGGCACACTGTCAGGGTAATCCTGTGGGCTAGGTTTATTAAGGCTCCAGGGCCATTAGCCTAGTACACACCTATGAACCTAAATAACAATATGGTTCAGCATAAAGGAAAAATAAAATGCATCAAACAAGGTGATAAGGAAGCCACCCAAAATACAATAAAAATGCAAATATAATTGTGAGTACTTTTATTCTTTAATTATAATTAAAAGAACTTCTTCAGTCCAATCAGGCCAGGCAAACTTCAGAGCTGCTAAAGTTACTTATTTAGGCAGGGCATGGCAAGCTCTTAAAAAACAAAGTTTCTTTTTTTTTTTTCCAAACACCTTTATTGAGTCATCACTTATGACATATGCAAATTTACATTCATATAGAAGTAATTAAACTATATTAACATAACAAACATTATACTTCACATATATTGTTATGGGTCTATTTCATTTCACTGAAAGCACACTTCACTGAAACTCATTTCATTGAAAACTCATTTCACTGAAAATCAATTGCTTGAGCACAATTCACCGAAAGCTCAATTCACTGAAAACTCTTTTCAGTGAAACTCATTTTGTTGAAGGGTACATGCCCTGTTCCCCACTGTAGTGTGATCCTGAACTTAGTATATATAGAAAGGAGGGTGTGGGGGGCACAGCTCCACACATTGAGGGATGTGGGGGGCATAGCCCCCGCACATAGTTTGGGTATATATTATCTTCTGGACAGAGTTATTCATACAGCTTGTAAGTATCCATGTCTATGGTTTCCAATGTTTAAAATAGGTACCCCCCATACCCCAAATGTGGGGGGGATGTGCCCCCAACCCCCCTTACTATATATACTAACTCCAGGAGCACACTACAGTGGGGAACAGGGCAAATACCTTTCAACAAAATAAGTTTTAGTCAAATGAGTTTTGAGGGAAGTGAGCTTTCAGTGAATTGTGCTCAGGCAACTGATTTTCAGTGAAATGATTTTCCAATGAAATGAGTTTCAATGAAGTGTGTTTTCAGTGAAACAAAGTAGACCCATTGGTATATATCATATAACCTAAGCAATATTACATAAATTATTCAATTCCTGCTTTTTGTAAACAAGAAACATCTTCAGTAAACCATCACTTACTACATAGGCAATCATGCATTTATATAAATGAAAACAAGCCACACCAACACTATCCTAGTCACAAGCATTTTATACCACAAACCATACTGACACACTCCCAGTTGCAAACATTATAATCTACTCAATCTTTCTCACTCAAACATTACATATTTCATTTAAGTACCACAAACGAAGTTTCCAAAGTATGTTGAGTTGCTAAACTCCATCAAAAACTACTAATATAGCAGGTGGTGAACAAAGGTTCTGCTTTGCACAATGTTACGATATGTAGATGTCCATTAAATATGCAAATGACTGTTGAAAAACAGAGGAACCATTTATACAGGTGCTTGAAAAAGCCATGATTACACACAAACTGACCAAATAAATTAGCATAGAATACCTCTAGACTCAACTGAACAATGCCTTCCTTTACTGAAGTTACTCTCAAAAGTTAAAACCTTACTGGCAACATTTGTAATTTCTGAGACTCCTTGACAAAAGGCCCAGTGATGGAGGAATAAAGGCCCTGAGATTATGCTTTCAGTCACTTTGCCTAACATGGACTGCCTTGACTTTACTGGGATAGGTGTCTATAGTGTCATGGGCCTGGGATCATGAGGCTACACCCTTATAGATAATGACAAGATAATAAGGATGAATCAAGATTTTTATTTTCCAAAACCTGCCGGAATCTTCGCTGCCACAAAAGAGAGATAGAGATAGAGACAGAAATAAAGATCAATAAAGAGACAAAGAGAGTACATCTGCATCCCTCTCCTTAGTCTTCCTGACTGAGCAATGCAGGGAAAAGATCATGCTGTTCCAGATTATGTGCAGGTCTGTATCTCAATATCAGTTGCGTCCCCTCCTGTAAGACCTTGGCTAGTCTTACGAATCCTCAGAACTAGGAGAGTGCCATAGTTGTGCTACAGGGAATTCCTCAACATCTTCACTTCCACTGAGATATGAATGCCTGCCAAGGTGAAGCCTTAACCAGCTAATTGCTGCCTATCTAGCTCTGCACAGATGACATTCCACTCTGCTTGTTCATGAATCACATGATGGCTTAATGGAATGGAGTAGAAGGGGCTGTGGTCTTAACTCCTCTTATGGAGCTTTGATTACAAGAATCACCCATAACTGTATCTATTTTATCTGAAATCATCTTCCTGTAAGGGGGGCATCAACTTTATCTAAACTATAGAAGAATTTTAGTGGGTTTGCTAACTCTCCACATCTGCTTCCAGGAGCTGGGAAGGGTTTTGCTGAAGAAAAGGAAAGGAGCGTTGAGACTGCTGGGAATCAGAGTAGCCTCTAACACGACAGAGGTCTGAGAACAAAAGAAAAACTTTGAAAGAGTGATGGTTTCCTACTCAAAGACACCTCTCAAACTATATCATCATCTCCATCCTCGGGTATTTGAAAAGTTCTATGAAAATAATCATTGCCAGAAGTACAAACAGCTACAACAAGGGTGGAACTTGAAATCTTCACTGCATACTCAGGCTGACAATGCTATATGTTTTTGGTCTGAAAGTGAAGATTGCCAAGTTCTTCACTGTTTCTTTTTTTAAACAAGAAATATATGTATTAAATTGTCATGTATGACATAGGCAATCTTAAATTTATATAAATGAAAATAAACCAAATGGAAACAATCTCATTTGCAAACATTATACATTACAAACCATGCCAACACAACTGTAGCTGCAAAGATTATACATCACTTATAATATATACAGTCATTGTCAGTCAATCATTACATATCACTCAATTCCTGCCTTCATTTAAAACTTGTTCCTCCCCTGCATATAATGATCCTGCACTTCCTATTTTCTCCTATATAATTTGTTCCTAGCTTTTTCTAAAGATCACAATTCAAGTTGTTTTATCTCTGTTACTGTCATTGCTACTTCTATTAATGTCAGTTTAGACTTTGATTTCCATTTTCTAGTAATTGTTTTTCTTTTTGGCAACCATCAGAATTAAACTCAGCAAGACCATACTGTGTCTAGGAAATTCTGATTCTGTATCACATCTCAAAGAAATCATTTCCTTAGTTACATCAATTTACTCACCCAGCATCTCCGATAGAGCAGTCTGCAGGGAATCTTTAAAGTCTACCAACTCTACTCCCAGAAAATATGTTCTAGTTACCTCTTTCTTCACCATCACACCTCCAACATTTGCTGTCTACATGAAGAAAGGTTCTTTGGAGTCGGGTCTATATCACTTAGACAAAACAGCAGAAGTACGAACACCATATGTTCAAACTTCTAACCTCGAAGTGCAAAACCATTGAAGGCTTAGAGCAGT
This sequence comes from Protopterus annectens, assembly GCF_019279795.1. NCBI lineage: Eukaryota > Metazoa > Chordata > Ceratodontiformes > Protopteridae > Protopterus > Protopterus annectens. The sequence goes on along the minus strand of NC_056744.1, from coordinate 1,485,028,717 downwards.
GATTTTTTTTTCCTCAGGGAAAAAAATCGCTGTTCCATGAAACACACACACAACACAAACACACCAAAAACCTAATAAACCTACACTAAACCTTACATACACCACTATCTATGCACTAACTTTAACCCAAACCCTAACCCTAAGGTCCATCACTATCGCACACTTACGTTACTCGCACCCTAACCCTAAGATCTATCACAATCACACACTTACCTTACACGCACCCTTACCCTAAAGTCTGTCACTATTGCACACTTTCCTTACCCGCACCCTAACCCAAACTTCCGTCACTATCAAACACTTACCTGCACCCTAACCTCAACGTCCGTCACAATCGCACATTTAACTTAACCCGTTCTGTAACTTTCGCACCACAGTGGAGAAAATGTTGAAGCCACAGAAATGGCCAACCAAATTCTTTCCCTGGGAAAGAATTCGGTGTTCCATGGCTTCGCGATAATCAGTTTTTGAAATTCACAGTTCGAACATATGGTGTTCGAACTGCTGCAGTTTCAACAAACTGGGGTATAAAATACCTATATAAACACTTCCAAGCAAAGATCTTGAATCTTCTAGACTTTGCAGCATATTTCGGAGACATACATATATCCCCCCATTGTTTCTTTGTGAATTGCTTATCTAGTCTCTCTTTCCAATCCTTTCTAACCTCCTCTGAATGATTCTTATAGTTATCATGCAATATTTTATATGCTCTACCTACTATTCCTTTCATAATGGCAACTTCTTTTCTAGATTCTACTAAAAACTCTACCAGTGCTGGTCTTTCATTTAGGACCGCACTATTTCTTTCCTTTTTGTCTATACTCTGATATCAGTCCTTGATAGGGAGAACAATCTCTAACCTTCAGTCCAAATAAGTACTTGGTGTCTTCTGATTCTATTACCCTCCCCTCTCTAGTTATTTTTCCCAATACCATGTTTTTTTTTGCCAGTTTTCTCCAATAAATCCAGCCCCCCTTGCCTATTATGTGTACCCGTAATTGTAGTCATCCCTATCAGCAGAATCTCCTTTCTCCATTCCCATTTTGGCTTAGTACTTAGTATTACAATGAAGCAACCAAGTCTTTGCCTGAAAAATTCAAACAGCATATATTCTTCAAACAGAAGGATTTATCCAGGTTACAACAAGTCCAGTCTGTGTAAAATTCACAACTCACAGTTCATTTATTTCAGTGACATAAAAACTGTAAGAGCTTTCGCTAGATAACTTCCTCAGACCTTCAAGAAAAAACACACCTTTCCTTTCCTTATATACTACCTTCAAATATTTAAAAATGTGTCATTACCAATCAGAACACTTCTTACATGGTCATGTGTCTAATTTAAATATTTATACAAAAATGCAAAAATAAAAACAAAGGTAAAAATGCAGAAGTAAATGATAAAAGCGCCACGACAACTTACTCAATATAAAATGTATAAAAGTTATACAACACAAATATAACGCATATAACATGCACTAATTTATACAGAAATAAAATAATAAATGCATAGCAACAGTTTCCTCAAAACACAATTCAAAAATACAATTCAAGAACACAATTCAGAAATATAGTTCAAAGTATTGAGGTGTTATGCAACATAGTTATAGCACATACAACCTGCACTGATTTATAATATAGCTATAATACAACCACAGAAGTCAGAAATCAAATAATTTGGGTTTCTGACTTCACTTTTTCATCTTCTATTCTTTAGGTAAGGTTTAATAGAGGCTCTTTCATTGAGTCCTCTTCCTTTGTCTGTTCTAAAGGCTATTATTCATCGTGCCTCTGTATTTTCAGTAAAATTTCTGATGTCACCTTTTCTAATACTTGGTACAATAACCTCTATGACTCTGAATTTAAATTTATGTGTCTCACCTTCTTGCATAACATGTTTAGATAGAACATTATGCTCACTTTTAGTAAGATGTTCCCTTATACGATGTTTAAAAACTCTGTTGGTTTTACCAACATAGTACGAGTGGCAACATTCGTAATATGCTAAGTAGACCACATGACATGTCAAGCAAGTAACTGCTGAAGTAAACGTGAATTCTTGACCTGTATCTGGATGTACAAATTTATTACTGGCATTAATATATGAACAAAGATTACATTTATCACAGGGCTGAGCACTGTATTCTTTATCTTTATGTGTTTCTGCATTTTTTACATGACAAAGCAGTCTTTAAATTCTTCTTATTTTTATACAAGAAACTGGGTTTTGTGTATAACAGACTATATATATATATATATATATATATATATATATATATATATATATATATATATATCAGAGTCCACTGTGAGTATGGACAAATTCTTCATAAACACTTCCCTCAGCTCTTTGTTATCACATGTATAAAACAAAGGAATTTTCAATTGTTTATTTACTGAGGTATTAACAAGCTCTGCAGTGTTTTTCTGTTGTGGTCCATAGTATGGTTGGGCCCTACTATTCCTAAGACTAGTGACATCACATACATTTCTCTTAATTTCATTGGTGTGATAGCCTCACTTTGTCAGCCTCTTTCCTAAGCCAACAATTTCATTCCTGAAGCCTTCTTCTGTGGGGTGCAGCCTATTAAAGAAATAGTTTGGGTGCATACTTTGTCTAGATAATAAAGAATTCCTATGACAGGGTTTTCTAAATACCCCTGTGTTTATATAACCATTATGTAGTCTCTCTATATATAGATCTAGGTATTTCACTCTTTTACTAGATTAGGCCATGGTAGATCTTAGACATTCAGTTACGGTGTTAATCTGAATCTTAAAAATTAGTAACTGTGCCTGAGTTCCTGTCCAAATTAGGAAGAAGTTGTCCACGAAATTATGGTAAAACATAACATATTGCATATACATATAATTCTTAAAAAGGACAGTGTGTTCCCAATGTGCTAAAGACATGTTGGTGTAGCTATTGGCACATGACGTGCCCATAGCTACGCCATCACGCTGGGCATACATGTCCCTGTCATAGGTAAAGATGTTATTCTGGAGTATAATCTTGAGGAAATGACATATAAGATCTATCTGTATCAAATTATAGTCACTATTCATAACCAGATATTCATGTATATATTGTATGCCCAACTCATTTGGTATGACAGTAAATAGCGATCGGACGTCTAATGTGACAAAGATGGTTTTTCCTTGAGTTCTCTCTAAATTCGTATTCTCATATAAATCAATGAGAAATTGTTTAGTGTCTCTTAAAACTATTTTATTTTTATCAGTGACTGGGTGTAAATGTTTTTCTACAAACAAAGAGAGTGGCTCTGTAGCCCATCCCGCACCTGCCACTATAGGTCTCATTGGAGGTTTTTTGCTATGTTTGTGTTCTTTAGATAAGCCCTGTATTACCGGAATCAACAGATTCTCCACTCTTAAGTATTTATAAAGTTTTCCATTAATAACACCACTTCTTAAATCATCCAATAAAGTGGTAGAAATAGAGTCTGTCACTTGATGAACATAATCTATAGGTACTAACTTGTAAAACTTTTCATCACTTAGCATTTCTCTCATGAATGCAATATATTGTTTTGTGTCTAAAATGACAATAGGACCGCATTTATCAGCCGGTCTGCTAGTGATCTCTGAGTTACTTTGTAGCCTTCTGAGTGCTTCTCTCTACCTATAATTCAGATTGTTCTTATTTTTAATTTTTTGATTTCTTTTTATTACCATAGAACTTGTGTAGTTCTTCGTCTGTTAACTTAAAACATGCATCCACCAAAGGGTGATTGTTAGGGACACATGTACTCAGTTTCTTGAACATCATCCTATGCTCATTGGAGTCACTTCCAAAATCTAAACACAGCATAACATTTCTGCAAAATATTTTAAATCTAAAATGGTGTCAGCTAAGGTACTTTCATGACTTGGAATACAATGTAAACTTTTTTCAAGGACATTAATCTCATCAGCAGTTAATTTATAGCTGGAGATATTCCAAATCAATGTCTCTCCATTCTGCTCCATATTTTCTTGATTGTTTGGTTGGCATTCCTGTTTCCAGAAAATTTCCTTTTCTGGCAGCCTTGGCTCATTGACCTGGGCTACCTCATACCTCTGTCTGTACTGATAGGCAGGGGAAAAAGGGGGGCATTATTGAGTGATCCTACAGTGTTCTCATTTACATCCACTGTGGTGGTCTTAGATCTAACTACCCTTTCTTGCTCATTTAATAAAGCATTATTTACTTTTACTGCAGGATATAAATTCCTGTTATGGATATTATCATTCTCTTTATCATTTCTATCAGTATTACTTTCGATATCAATACATTCATTGACAACAACAGAACATGCATTTATGTTGGGCATAGCAGCTTCACTAGGTCCCATGTTCATTTGTACAACTGCTGTATCAGTAGCATCATGTGTACTATCCTGATACTCTGAACGTAGCCTATTCTTGGGCCACAGAAAGACATGTCCATTTTTAAAATCAGTCAAGTCTCTAGTGATTTTAACCTTTTTCTACTGTATTATTTTACGTTCATATACAGCTACAATGTCCAACATGCTTTCAAGTAAAGGATTAGCAACAGTCTTAGAATATTTACTAAAAATATCTTTTAGTTTGTCCTGTAAATGCTCTTTCAGCCTCTCCTCTTCAGATTGAAAGAAATCAATTAACAGTCTCATATAACTTGTGCTTACCTCTAGGTTATTTTTTTGCCTGTGTGCAAGTAATTCAGGATATTGTGACCCCTGCACTGGCATATTAAACACTCATAGTCCACGAGGAACAATTTTTCTCGCTAGACAAGTTTCAAAATGATGACATTGTGCTTGTAGACGTTTTAATTTAAAAAAGTCTTGTTGTTCCAACCCTTCGACTGCCTGTTGGAGTAGGAAGTTCCTTTCCTTCTGGCTATATTGTGTAAGTCTTTCAGAAACATTTTTGTTTATCTCAGAGACACTTTTAGGATTATAAGCAAGGTCAATACCATCCTTCTGTGATGCTGCCATGTCCCCACAAAGTGTAGTATGAATAAAAAAGTAGTAACAAACAACAAAATGGACTATACTCCACGGGGTAAATGCCTCATTGATAAACTTCAGCAAGAAAATCAAAACAAGACTTAGGATTACAATGAGGCAAGCAACAAGGCCTTTGTCTGAAAAATTCAAACAGCATATATTCTTCAAACAGAAGGATTTATCCAAGTAACAACAAGTCCAGTCTTTGTAAAATTCACAACTCACAGTTCATTTATTTGAGTGACATAAAAACAGTAAGCGCTTTTGCTAGATAGCTTCCTCAGACCTTCAAATACAAACACACCTTTCCTTTCCTTATATACTACCTTCAGATATTTCAAAATGTGCCATTACCAATCAGAACACTTCTAACATGGTCATGTGTCTAATTTAAATATTTATACAAAATTGCAAAAATAAAAACAAAGGTAAAAATGCAGAAGTGAAATGATAAAAGCACCACAACAACTTACTCAATATAAAATGTATAAAAGTTATACAACACAAATATAACGCATATAACATGCACTAATTTATACAGAAATAAAATAATAAATGCATAGCAAAACTTGCTCAAAACACAATTCAAAAATGCAATTCAAAAACACAATTCAAAAATATAGTTCAAAGTATTTAGGTGTTATGCAGCATAGTTATAACACATATAACCTGCACTGATTTATAATATAGCTATAATACAACCATAGAAGTCAGAAATCAAATAATTTGAGTTTCTGACTTCACTTTTTCATCTTCCTATTCTTCAGGTAAGGTTTAATAGAGGCTATTTCATTGAGTCCTCTTCCTTTGTCTGCTCTAAAGGCTATTATCCAATGTGCCTCTCTATTTTCAGTAAAATTTCTGATGTCACCTTCTCTAATACTTGGTACAATAACCTCTATGACTCTGAATTTAAATTTATGTGTCTCTCCTTCTTGCATAACATGTTTGGACAGAGCATTATGCTCACTTTTAGTACAAATATTATAAAGATGTTTCCTTATACGATCTTTAAAAACTCTGTTGGTTTTACCAACATAGAATGAGTGGCAACATTCGCAATCTGCTAAGTAGACAACATGACATGTCAAGCAAGTAGCTGCTGAAGTAAATGTGAATTCTTGACCTGTATCTGGATGTACAAATTTATTACTGGTATTAATACATCAACAAATATTACATTTACCACAGGGCTGAGTACTGTATTCTTTATCTTTATGTGTTTCTGCATTTTTTCATGAAAAATCCTCAGGGAAAAAAATCGCTGTTCCAAGAAACACACACACAACACAAACACACCAAAAACCTAATAAACCTACACTAAACCTTACATACACCACTATCTATGCACTAACCTTAACCCAAACCCTAACCCTAAGGTCCATCACTATCGCACACTTACCATATCCACACCCTAACCCTAAGGACCGTCACTATCGCACACTTACCTTACCCACACCCTAACCCCAATGTCCGTCACAATCGCACATTTACCTTAATCCATTCCGTAACTTTTTCACCACAGTGGAGAAAATGTTGAAGCCACAGAAATGGCCAACCAAATTCTTTCCCTAGGAAAGAATTCAGTGTTCCACGGCTTCACGATAATCAGTTTTTGAAATTCACAGTTCGAACTTATGGTGTTCGAACTGCTGCAGTTTCAATGAACTGGGGTCTAAAATACCTATGAAAACACTTCCAAGCAAAGATCTTGAATCTTCTAGACTTAGTAGCATATTTTGGAGACATACATATATCCCCCATTGTTTCTTTGCAAATTGCTTATCTAGTCTCTCTTTCCAATCCTTTCTAACCTCCTCTGAATGATTCTTATAGTTATCATGCAATATTTTATATGCTCTACCTACTATTCCTTTCATAATGCAACTTCTTTTCTAGATTCTACTAAAAACTCTACCAGTGCTGGTCTTTCATTTAGGACCACACTATTTCTTTCCTTTTTGTCTGTACTCTGATATCAGTCCTTGATAGGGAAAACAATCTCTAACCTGCAGTCCAAATAAGTACTTGGTGTCTTCTGATTCTATTACCTTCCCCTCTCTAGTTATTTTTCCCAGTTCCATGGGTTTTTTTGCCAGCCCCCTTGCTTATTATGTGTACCCCTAATTGTAGTCATCCCTATCAGCAGAATCTCATTTCTCTATTCCCGTTTTGGCTTAGTTCTTAGTATACATTCTGCTGCTTTATGAATATAATATCATGTATGATTATTTTTATTCTCCTTGAAGGTCTGCATCCAAAATCCCAGTCTCTCCTTGTTTCTTGTTCCTGTTTCATCATCATCTCTTTCCCCTTTGAATTGTAGTTTTCTGCTTGTGCTATGTATAGGAGCCTTAACTGAGTTCCTCTGAAATACCCATTCAAACCAGGTAATCCCAATGCACCCTTGTTTTTGGAAGTATAAGCTTAACCCACGTGACTCTTGCAGTCTTCCCCTAGGATAAAATCCTACAGCTCTTTATTAATTGCTGTCCACAACTTCTCCTCTGGTTGATAAAAATATGACTGACCTCTCTATAACATTAAAGGGAGTAAAACATTTTAACTGCTTGTATCTTACTATTGATATCCATATAACAGAGCTTCCATTTTCTTAGTTTTTGTATTATCATTTGTTTAGTCTCTTCCCACATATACTTAGCTGCCATACCTGCATCATTTTTTATCCATACTCTTAAATACTTCATTTGTCATGTCACCATAAGTATGGATATTGTTGAACCAATTAATATGTGGATACATATTTTTCCACTATTGCCTTTGTTTTAGCTTCATTAATTTTGTATCCAAAAAAAGATTTAAAATGTTCTCAATATGTTCCACAGCACTGTATCCCTTTCTGGTTTTGTCAGGTATAAAATAATGTCATCTGCAAATAGAACCAGCTTTTTTTTGACTACCATACCGATTATATCTTTGAATTTCTGAGTTCCTTATTTTCTTTGCCAATGGTTCTAAATATAATGCAAATAATGGGGAGAGAGGACACTCCTGATTGATTCCTCTGTTCAAGCAGAGATTATCAGACAGGATCCCAACCACTTTAATTTTCACCTCCATTCCGTCATGTATCCTCCTTATCAACCTTATAATTTTATCAGGGAATGTAAGTGCTTCCATTGCTCTGCTCATAAAGTCCCAGCTTACTCTGTCAAATTCTTTCATTGCATCAAGACCCATCAACAACAGTGATATTTTGTTACTTTCTGTTTCCCTCTGGATCATCAGTGTTCTGTTAATGTTGTAAAGTGTTTGCCTCCCCTCCATAACACCACATTGATCCATAGCTATCAATTTTGGCATCATTTTTGCCATTTTTAGCCATTATAGACATACACACTATATAATCATGGTATAGTATTGAAATGGGCATGTATGATGCCGGATCTGATGGGCCTTTATCATCTTTAGTTATTAAGGATGTTGGTACTTCTCCTATTCTTAAAATACTATTAAACAAAACCTTCCAGATCTTTATCAGTTTTCCCTCCTAGCTTCCAAACTTCCACAGGAATACCATCTACTCCTGGTGACTTTCCTGTAGATTGGTTATACCTCACCATTTGTATCCCATCTCCTCCTATCCTAACTGTTAGAAACTGAGACTCCTCTACTTCTAACTTTGGCATATTTAATTTTTATATAAACACTTCCATTTGCACCTTTTCTTAATTTCCATATTTCTCTGCTTTATACAAACTTTCACAGAAATTCCAAAATATTTATAATACTTGTACAGGATCCCTTGTTATCTTCCTTGTTATTTATAGGCTCCCTAAGCTTGGTGACAGCCTTTTCTACTTTTTGTTGCCTGAGTCATTTTGCTAAAAGTTTCTGTGCTGTAGTATTATTATCAAAAAAGTTGCTTAACAGCTATCTTTCTAAACTCATGCATATTATTGAGGTAATCTCTTCGTTTCTGTTTAGCAGTCTGTAGTTGCTCCTGTTCTTGTTTTTTGAGATTCTCCCTAGTTTGCAATACTTAACATTTGTCAGTCCCTCTAAATAATTTTTGTTACTTCTTAACCATATCTCCCTTTCTTTTATTTCAATCCTATTTTTATACTCCACTTTAATTTTACCTCACTGCCTAGCTATATTTCTAGAAGAAATTCCTATCTTCTGTAATAGCTCCTGAATAACTTCCGCTGCACATTCCTTAAATTCTTCTCTTTTCAACAGATAGGTGGGAAAGTGCCAGTATCTCATTTTTATTTCATTACCCAGTGTTTTTGTTTTAGCTATTCCTGGCATTTGATCTAAAATAATTGTTCGGTATGTATCAAGACCTTCAATTAAATGCACATGTTCCTGTGAAATGTAAATTCTGTCTAGTCTAGCCCAGTTTTTGTATCTTGGGGAATGATATGTAAATTCACTCCAAACTCCTAGTACTGAATTCACATCTTCCATGCCAAATATTTTCATAAATGTCTTTAAAAATCTCCCATCTTTATTTATATTTTTCCCTTCTGGGCCACCCTCAACACATCTTCACTATTGAAAATCAAGTTCTAGTCCTCACATATAAGGAATATTCCTTACTGAAAGCTAATTATTTCTCCAAGAAATTTCTTAAGCTCATTATAGCAGTTTTTTGGTGGAATATAAATACATGCCAGTATAAATCTTCTCCCATGCCAGTAGCCCCTTACTACTATAAATCTACCATTATTGTCTTTTTTATCCTCTTCTATTTCAATTAGAGCTCCTCTGCAATTAATATAAGTACAGTTCTTTTCCTTTTTACCATCTATTCTGCTGAATAACCATCCTGAATACCTTTGTTTATCAAATTCACACATTCAGTTCTTTCCAAGTGTGTCTCCTAAAGCATAACTATTTGCACTGTACATTTTTAATCTAGTTCAGTATTCCTTTTTTTGTATTTATCTGTGAGACCATTAACATTTAAAGACATTATAGAAATCATCATATGCTTAACAGATTATTATTCATGCATTTTATATATACTGGCTTTTTGCTGAATGTCTATTTTCAGCTTTTGTGTTACATGTATGTACTGTTTGGCAGGTTAATCTTTCATACAGTTGTTTCTTTTCATCTCCAATTGGGCCTATGTCACATCTTATAGGTTCATAGGTTCATAGGTTCATACTAGGCTATCTGCCCAAGGGCATTTATAAGCCTAGCCCATAGTTATGTGGCTTTCGCCACCCCTTTAGTTTGAATAAAACTATGCCTATTATTTTGCTGTGCCTCTGTCAAGCAGTGACACTGAAGTAATCCCTGGGGTATATCTGCGATCTCCCATCCATTGATCAAGATTCCTCTTGAACAAGGCCAGTGAGGTGCTCTGCCTCACATGTACCGGGATTTTGTTCCACAGCATAGGGAGTCTCTGGGTGATGAATCTGTCCCTCCAGCACATTCTATTAATAACCGTGTCAAGGTTTAAGTCTCCCGCCCTTGTGGTTCTGAGGGATCTAGATTTTTTGAGGTGAAGCATATTCATCAAATCTGGGTTTGACATGGCCTTATATGTCAGGCACAGGTCACCTCTGAGCAAGCGATATGAGACTGAATAGAGCTGGAGTTCTTTCAGTCGGGCAGCATAAGACATATTTTTGAGACCCTTTATCCTTTTGGTGAGGAACTTTTGGGGCCTTTCCAGCTGCTGCAGGTGTCAGGTCAGATACATTTCGAATGGGGCATTGTACTCAATCATAGGTCTAATGAGTGATGAGTACAGGGGGACAATGACCTCCCTTGATCTAGATGTGAATCCCTTCATGATCAGATGGGCAATGTAGAAGGTTTTCCTAACTACTTTAGCAACATGAGTGTCAAACGAAGGCTACTGTCAACCTGGGTCCCCAGATCCCTGATGACTTCTTCTGTGCTCAGTGGATTGCCACCTATATGGTAGCTAGGGGTAACCTTGTTTTTCCCGAAGGGTATGACTATGCATTTCTTGGCGTTTAACTTTAGGCCATGGCTCTGGCACCAGTTATCCGTTTCTGTGAGGTCCTTCTGAAGGATATCTGTGTCAGATGTGTTTTCGACTATGGCGCCCAGTTTGCAGTCATCTGCAAACTTTGTCAGCCATAACCCTCCTGTGTTTGCTTGTACTTCAGAAAAGTAGATGCCGAACAAGAGTGGACCCAGGACTGAGCCCTGTGGGACACCACTTGTGACAGGCTTTGAGTCTGACATGGCTCCAGCAACTCTGACCCTGTGGGTTCTGTCACTTAGCCAGTTTGCAACCCATCTTGTGATGTATGGGTTTACATTCAAGCTGATGAATTTTTCGATGATACCTGAGTGGGGTATTGTGTTGAAGGCCTTTGCCAGGTCGAGGTAGGCTGTATGGACTGCCTTTCCCTCATCAATGGCCTTGGTGACTGTCTCGAAAAAGTCAACCAAGTTTAAAAGGCATGATCTGCCTTTGACAAAGCCAAACTGGGTTGGATCCAAAGTCTGCAAGTTCCCTATGTCTTTATTTATGAGTTCCATTATGATCCTCTCCATGGCTTTGCAGATAAGGCTTGTCAAGCTAATAGGACGGTAATTTCCAGGGTCGGTGGAGGCACCGCCCTTGTGAAGTGGGACCACAGTCGCCGTGCGCCACTCCTTGGGCACATATCCTGAGGTGAGGCTAAGATTAAACAGCTGTCCTAACTGCGGGTTTAATTCCTCATTGAGTTCGTGGAGCACACAGCCAGGGACACCATCCGGTCCCATGGATGCTGTGTTTTTTGCCTTGGAGAGAGCAGTTCTCACCTGGGCGTTGGAGATGTTTGGGGGGCTACAATCCTCTGGTATAGATATCTCTCCTTTTGTGGGGGGGGGAGAAGTTTGCACTGAACCTGTCAGCCAGTATGTTGGCAATGTGTGTAGGTTCAGTAATCTTCACATCATTTTGAACTAATTATGAGCATATCTGGGAGTTTCCTCCTAGGTTTCTAACATAGCTAAAGAAGGCCTTATGATTGTCTTTTGAGTCCTTGGCGATTTTTCTCTCAAAATTTGCCTTGGATGATTTTATGAGAGCTCTTAGTTTTTTACTTATAATGATCAAAGGTGTCTTACCTTTCAAGGATTTTGCTCTATCTTGTAGTAGCTTCCTCCTTTTGTTGTAGAGCTTGTTTATGGCTGGGGTCCACCAGACTGGATGCTTGCCTTTGGTACAAAGAGTCTTAGTTTTGTTTGGGATTGCCTGATCCATGCAGTCCTGTAGGTGCTGGTAGAAGGCATTTGTAAGTGATTCAGCGGTTTGAGTAATGTTTACCACTGGCTCAGGGGCCTTAAAGGAGACCACACTAGTTTTTAGAAGTGTGAAGTCGGCTTTTGAGAAGTTTTTCACTGTGGTCTTTTTTATTTCAGGTGGGGGCGGGATGAGGACCTCCAGCGAGATTAGTTTATGATCTGATCTCATCAGTGAGGGGTATACTTCCGGTGTTGAACATTGTGATCCCATGTTCGTGATGATGAGATCAAGTATGTTTTCTCCTCTTGTGGGGATGGTGACTAGTTGTTCCATGGCTTTGAGTTTATGAACTCCAGGAACCATTGGGCTAGAGTGTTTGGGCTTGAGTAGTGTTCCCAATCTATATTAGGGTAGTTGAAGTCACCTAGTATGATGGTGTTTGGAGATACATTTATCTCCTCCAATGTTTTCAGGAAGGCCATGTGAGGTTCCTGAGTTTGAGAGGGTGGCCTGTAACATGCTACAAATTGCAGAGCAGTCTTGCCTATGGTTAATTGCACCTGGATGGTCTCCGATGCATCGTGCGTTGCCACCAACCTTGAGGTGTGGGTGTCCTTTATGAATATGGACACCCCCCCCTCCTTTCTTGGTGTTGTCCGGTTTATGGGGCCGGAACGCATGATATGAGGTGAAACCTGATAGTGCTGGGGTGCTCTCAGGAGCCTTGAACCAGGTTTCTGTCACAGTACAGACATTGATGTTCTCCATACTGAGAAGGGCCTCGAGTGCGTGCATCTTGAGATTGAGACTTCTGGCATTGAGCAGCATTACCCTTAGTTTTTTCCTTTTTGTGTTCTAGGGTGGTAGGTTTAGAATTTGAGCCTTGCCTAAAAAGGCACTATGGGGTGGCAAGAGCCTTTGCCAGTATCCGGAGGCCTAGGGGTGACAGGTGCAAGCCGTCCCTTGAAGCAGCGTGGCTTGTCCAGCATGTCATCCCAGGCAGACAGACATTGGATCCCCTTTGAATGACACCAGAATTTAAGCCAATTATTAAAGCTGATCATCTTATCACTGTATTGTGGCATCATTCTAGGTGAAGGTAGGATACTGCTCAAGGTCAGGGTCATACCTGCCTGGGCTACATAATCAGAGAGCTCCTCAATGTCTCTTTTCATGTAGTCCAAGGAGGTACATCTCAGGTCGTTGACACCAGCGTGGACAATGACTGAGTCATACTTGTACCTGCTGTTGAGAGACCTGAGTGCTTGTGTTATGTGGCGGATTCTAGCGCCCGACAGGCAGCTTACTGTGACCTTCTCCTTACTCAGTCTGGTGAGCGGGACGTCAGTGTGTCTGACTATGGAGTCACCTACGACAAGTATGTTTGGTGTTGTATTTGGCCTTAAGGGCAGTGACTGCTTTTCACACTGATTTTGTTGTTTATGTGTTGTTTGTGTGGTGTATTGAGTTTGCAGTTGCTTGGGTGCCTGCTTTGGAGGCCTCTGCTGTTTAGGTAAATTTTTACTCAGAGCCTCCGAGTATGTCTTAGTGTGTTTATGTGTTTGATTCAGTGGTGTGGTTGAGTTATGTGAGACTGGTATTGTAGTGTGTGTAGTTGCCTTCTCCTCCTGCCTGGTCTTGCCTGTCCTGAGTTGAGAGAGCTCAGCCTCCAGTCTGGCTAAATAGCTGCATCTCTCACAAGTGTTAGTGTTACGTGGGAGGAGGAGAGGGTTGTCCGTGTATATGAGGCAATTGTAACATTGTCTCAGAATTCCCAGATTCACCAACTGGGCAGGAGAGGACGCCAGCATCTGACCCTTCGACATGCTAGAAAGAATTATGAGTTGGTATGAGACAGAAAAGTAGTGGGCTTAGCAGGGAAGTGGGCACTCCTGGGGGGTTTTGCTAGTGAAAGATTTGTATAATATAGGAGTGCTTGACCTGCAAAGAGAATGCTTATAAGACAAGGGATATGCTTATAAGACAAGTGCTGAGCTTTTTGACAGGAAAAAGCTATTTGGAACAAGTGCTGCACTTTTTAGTGAAGGTGTAAACTGTTTAGGTTCCTAACAGAGCAGTTCTAAGGGAAAAATTGAAGAACAGACTTTCTGGAGCCAGAAAGAGTTTAACCTTGTTTAACCGGCGCTGCCCGATGCTGCTCTAGTGGCAACTCCGCACTAAATCGCGCTAAAGCACGTTAAAGCGTGCTTGATAGCAGGGGCTGGAAAGAAGCAGGAATAGACCCAAAATGGACAATAAAACTATAGTTTCAAGTCAGTAACCACCTCTACGGGGGGCAGGGAAGCTGCTCAATGTTATTTACTGCCACTGATCAACAGAGAGACCCTCCTTCAGCCCAAGCAAAAATGGCCTCACAGAAACTTTCAAACAGTTCAGGAACAGCAAGCCTGTAACTGAACTTTTTTAACTCTCAGAAAAGTGGGAAAAAAGCAAGATTTTTTTTTTTTTTACAGAGATAGCAGAGGTTCACAAGTAATATCAAGTTATAACAGTGCATTAAATGACCCCACACAAGAGTGCTAGGTCAAGGACCATCTTACAGAACTTTTTGTTTTACTGAAAACCCTCAAATATAAATGCACATACACACACACACACACACACACACACACACACACACACACACACACACACACACACACACACACACACACATATACATCCAATACCCCCCAAACCTACTAACTTAATAATAACACAAAAAACTATATGCATCTTTGAATATTGAAGTTTTACCCTTTTAATAGGCACACATGTTCCAAAATGACAGTGAGATATACAGATATGAGCTAACCTAAAGGAAAGGTAATCCATGCTATTATGCACAATATAGTCTGTTGTTCTATTAAGTGCTGTCTGATTTTGTTTTATCTTTATAGCTCTTTCAGCTGGAAAAACACTTGAATGTTTTCAGAAAACACTTTTTCCACCCATTTTTCTTTATCAGATTGTCTGCTAGAGATATGAGAACCAGTCACAAAGCCGTTTACTAGAAAAAAAGCCTTATTATTCAATATTCTTTTTCATTTACTTATTTTCTCGTGAAACTTGTTGCTAGATTATGCAAATGGCCTTAACTCCATCTCTTCCCTATGCAAGAATGTGAAAAAGTAGACTATTTTTTCTTTTGCCATGTTTTTATACCAGATTTATTTTACATTGCAGTGTCTACATTTCTAAAAACTGAATAATGGGACAGAGAGAAAAGGGGAGAATATACAAAAAGAAAAAAAAAACAGGAGCACCTATTTAGATTAGTATCCCCATTACACATAAAAATAATTGAAAACACTTTTCTTTATAACATGCAAATAAACTCATGCACCATTTAACAAGTACTATTAAGAAAAAAATGTTTTACTTGCAATTAACTTTCTCCCTCTTCTTCCTCTCTCCTGATCATTTTTCTGAGCATTAATGAAATGAAGTAGGGTATATGCTTTAGAGTCCCCTACAAGTGTAATAAAGTTAAAAAAGTCCAATATTTCCTAATTTTGTTGTTCTGTCATGTTTCACAAATGTAATTTTTGCTTTGTAATCCCACATTTGTCAATTTCCACATTGTTGATTTTATTCTCCAAATGTTAATGGCATAAAGTAGGGTATATACTTTAGAGTCCTGTACAAGTTTAACAAAGTCCAAGTAAGTCCAATATTTCCAGATTTTCTTGCTCTGTTCCTGTTCATCTCCTTCACCCAAACCCTGTCTCTGCTTCATTTTCAACCTAATCGCAATTCATCTAGTCAAGTCTTCTGCATTTTTTCCTCTCTCAAGCATTTTCCATTAAAACACTGGGAAATGTTTCCCTGGCACAGTCTTTCTGTGGCCTTTATTACCAAAAGAACTAGAAGCAGAATCTCCTTCTTCTTCACAGCCTACTTTTTTGGACATGCTTCTGTATTTCTTCCTTAACATGTACTTCATTAAAAGATGATTTTGTTCCTCCAGGGAAAACTATTTTGAAGATAGCTGGGTACAGCAGTTTGAATCTCATGCCTGCTTCTCAACATTTCCTGAATAATGGGGTAAATTTGCTCCTCTTCTGCATGGTGTACAATGAATAGTCATTCTCCACAAACACTCTGCTGTCTCCCACTTTTATTATTTTGTCCTTATGCCACAGTTTTGTCAGAATCAACTCCTTCTACTTGTAAGATTGCATATTTACTATTAAAGGTCTAGGTTGTTTTCTCATAGCCAGGTTTAGAGCATACACATGATGTGTCCTTTCTATTAACAATTCATGTTGTGAAATACCAGTCCAGTTGCTTATTTGTGTTTTCATAAAATTAATACAGTCTGCTCCTTCCAGCTTCTCAGGTACAGCAGAAAAATCTCAGGTTTTTTCTACATGCTCTGTCCTTTAATTCTATTATTTTTTTTTTAAACATTTATTCTTGTGCAGTCTCATATTCAGCCAGCCTTTTCTTTATTTCATCCTGTGAGTTTTGCAGTTTTATCACCTTATTTGAATATCTGGTTAAAGCTTATTCCATGTTTTCCAGCCTTTTGTTGTTTGAGTTGATATATTCTATTAGTATTTCATTTATTTTAGTCAGGTATGTGTGCAGTTGCCTTATACTTTCCTCTAGGTTACTGGAAGTCATGTTTAAAGTTTGCACTGCTTTTTGCTGAACAGCTATAGTACTTTCCCAGTCAGTGTTCTTTGTCACCTTTTGTAGTGGATTTTCCTTCAAGTCCTCTGTATTTCTTTTTTCCTGGCATCCAGGCAGTGCAC
Source organism: Protopterus annectens (assembly GCF_019279795.1). NCBI lineage: Eukaryota > Metazoa > Chordata > Ceratodontiformes > Protopteridae > Protopterus > Protopterus annectens. The sequence goes on along the minus strand of NC_056744.1, from coordinate 1,485,011,766 downwards.
TTACTAGGCAGTTACTGAAATGTACTCAGAAATTTAGGTTCACTGGCTTTCTGTGCTAAATTTCTGTTTTCACACAGGGAGAGCTAGAATTGAGCTGTTACTCAATGTGCATCCATCTTGGAAGCCCCCAAACATCTTCACTGTTGAAGACAATTCTCATATCCAGGACTAGCAAAGACTGCTTCCATTTTAGGGGGATCCTCTGAGGGTCTGCAGTAATGAGAGAGCCCAAGCTTGTGGTGCTACCAAGGATTCTGAAGTTGGGAATAAAAGGCAATATTTATAGAAGTATGGAAATGTGTTAAGTTCATTCATCTGCAAGGCTGCACCCACAAGGGCTAGTACCTTGGTAAATATGCCAGGTAAAGAGAATGGATATGTTTTAAATGGAAAAGTATGTCAATGTTGATGTTTCTTCAGACAATTTCCCTCTAACTGTATCATCCTTCTTTCCATCAGAAAGGTAGCTACTATTCAATTAAATACAAATTCAGACACTTTAATTTCCTTTTAGGTATCCTCTGAATGGTGTCATAAATCTTGTTGAAGTCCCGATATGTTCCATGTACAGATCTTTCTTTGTCCACTCTAGTGATAATCTAGTGATAGCTGGATCAAGCTGGGCTGGCAAAATCTCTGTTATGCTAAACTATGACAGCCATTAGAAAATTCATCAGACTGATTTTTTTTTCTGTAATATCCAATTTTATAAGAAATGAAAGAAAAATAAACAAATGTCTGTTTAATGCCTGTTACCTAAATTCATCTTTGTATGATATTTTGCTAAATTCCAGTTGGGTGCCAGCATTACAACTGCTGTGGAGACATAATACATTTTTGGCAGTCATTCACTGAGCATCATGTCAGCACCTTTAGCTCCTATGGTGAAAGGTCATCTGGATCTTGTACGTTGTTTGTCTGCAGGCTCATGAGTTCCATTTAAGCTTCACCCTAGTCAGTTTCTCAGGCCTCGTGCATGTAAACTGCATGACATTATTTATTCATTCATTTATTGTCTTATTCATTCATTCATTCATTCATTCATTCATTCATTCATTCATTCATTTAATTAAAGTATGTATTTGTTTGGCATTAGGATCAAATTTCACATGTTTAGTCCATTGTTTGCCTTAAAATGGAGACCAGTCCTCATATGCCACTTGTCCTGGACTGTTGTTATACTTTTTTGTGTCATCTGTAGAGTTTCCTGGTTGGAAACACTATCATGTGCAAAGCATGAGCAAGTTACATAACAGTGCTACAGGCAGCCTACTTTTGCAGGATTTTTAGTACTAAAGCACACTCTTAACTGATTTAGCTTACTTGATGCTAGCTTTTCAGTAGCAAAGAAACCTCATCCTACAACATTTTTCCTCCTGATTAATAATTTCTTAATCCCACCAGTTGTTTAGTACCTGATTGATTTTTCATTACAATATAGATATCTAGTATAGCCACCTTAAAACTCTTGCTGATTATATTAATATTATGGCCTAATTGACTGGAACAGAATGAGTTATGGTTAAATCTACTTTTATCACTTAGTGCCAGCCATTTCATATTGCAACTGGCAACATCTCTGTTGTATAGACTTATGCTACCTGCTGTCTGTTAATATGTTGATATTCAGAAATTCAGCAAGGCTGGGCCATAGTACCCCAGACATAAGAATGAAAGGTCAGTAACCTCTTTGTTCATTCCTTAATCCTTCACATGTATACTGCTACCATTTAGGCATTTATCATGTCACCAGTTCCTTCAAAGATGGAGTATTTGTACTGTATCACTCTCTAGTAACTTCTCAGAAAATTTTTGTTTGTAGAAACTAGTGTTTGTCTAAATTAGATGCACAAAACTTACTCTCCATAATCAGTGGGAAGTCTGTGCTATTCCAAATGCCTAGTATTACTATTTGTCTAGTAATTATAGCTGTATATGTATCTATGTGTAATTCTACAGAGCTGGTATACAACTGAGCTAAAGATGGTGCATGCTGAAAATTATGACTGCAACATTTGCTTTAAATAACTACATATAGATCTGCTCCAGTGACCTTGTTTGTAGCCATGTATATTGCCTATAAAATGTGGATTTGTGATTATTCATTTAATGATTATTCATCAATGGGCAAATGCATGAACATGATTTGCTGAAAACCACTTTCCACAAATACAATTTCAAGCATATTTACAGGGGGTCAAGCCCTTCTGCACCTCTATAAGACCCATCATCTCCTATCATCTTATATACATCAACTTCACAGTTGTACAAGAGTTGAAAAAGTGCAAAAAACTCTCATTAAAGGAATTGTTCTTCCTTCCATCAAACCATAATCCTTCAATGAATGTTCATGTTCCCTGAAATTCTATTATGGTTACAAAACAGTATTCTATAAGATACAAGGAAGAAATTTAAATAGAATTTTTCCACAAAATCACTATGGAGATGCTGGGCATATAGAACAGCATCTACAATCATCACACGGTGCTATACTTGGTAGCATGTTAACATTGTCATGCTGCATCTAAATGCTGATCCAATTGCAGTGCAGGTCAGATTAAGTCTTAGGGGTGCCTGATGCACTAAAGTCATGTGACCACTAATTTAGCCACTTGAGTTATGTGACCACTGAGCAATTGCATTATGTATGCCTAATAAAATGTAGAAATGATGCATATAATTTTCATAAAGAAATGAAATATACACCCAGATAAAATTTTATTTTTAAACAGAACCTGTCACTTATCAAAGCTTCTAAATACTGCTAGACAGATCTCTACTTACTTCGGTAAATTGTCTTTTCTTATTAGTATTTGTTATTATTCCACAACACATTAGATAACGATTGATGGTTTGGGAGGGTGGTCTAATAGTTAAGGTGTTTGCTTTACAACCACAAGGTGCAGAGTTTGACTCTTACAAGGGATAATTGGCTAGGCTTATAATAGCTCGCAAGGGCAGTTAGCTTAGTATGAACCTATAAATATCAAGTCATTATTTGGTTTGCTGTAAGACACCACTCTACAATGTGCTTGTTGTTAATGCCAAAAGTGTAGAGCTCCATCAGTTGACTGCAAATTTAAGTAAGTGGGAGCTTTTGCAGACATACTTAAAATATGTACATTTGCAGTAAGATAAATTTTAAAATTAATTATCATTTGGGTACAGGGCTAGTGTATAGTGAATCAGACAAAGCACAGATTTTTAATTTGTATGTCTAACCTGCCAGAAAATGTTTTATATTAACTTAAACTCAACATTTCCTGGAATATTGCTAAAAAGTGAACTAAGCTGCATTGTCATACAACAGTACCTGTTTGCAGACATAGACTGATTAACTGGCAGTTTTTAAAATATCTAGCACATTTATGTCTCCGTCGTGCCAGGAAATGTAATCTGTAGCTGAAGGAAGCAGAAGAAGCATAGTTTACCATAAAAGTGTATTTTTTATTACTTTCAAGACTTATTACTCTACTGCCTGCTGTTTCCAAAACCAGCTCCTTCTTCAGAATCTCAGTTTGTTACTGACTTAAGAACACAGATTCCACTGAAATTTGCACACAAATTCAGTGCACATATAGCAGCAGGATTAGGGAAGAAACAGCCAGCTACCTGTGACTCCCATCTAATTTTCACCTTAAGGCATAACCTAAGGCATTTCTGCCTCCCATGCAAATTTCTGACTGCAGGTATCAGTAACATGTAGAGTAAGGTTAATTAAGTCCTGAGTGCTAATGTCAGTTACCATCATCAAATCCCTCTTCTCATTTTAAATGAGGTTGGGGTGTCACATCAGCATTAGTCAACTTGACCAAAGCACCTAGAGCCAATGTTTTTACCTCCAGGGGCTATTTCCATTTTCAGAATATTGCAGGAAATAAAATAAAACATAAATATGTAGAGTGAAGGATGCTTCATTTGTTCACACAGAGAGAATGATCTGGCAAACACAAACCAAAACGCACAACATAAGGGACAACTAGTTAATTAAAACAACATAAGAATGTATACCAGAGTATGTACTGAAACTTGTGCTGATAATAGTGTCCTCACCAAAATGTAAGAGGTGAAAGAAGCTTTAACTGCTCACCCACTATGCATGATATAGGCATAGAAAGTTAATTAAAATAATGTAGAATGAAATCTACCATTAACTGAAAATTATATGCTTTCTAATTTATCTCAGAAGATGGAAGCACTGTGCAAGGTTAAACAAACTTTAGTGGTTTACACTAATAAATTGATTTACCAAAAACAGAGTAATAAACATGGCATAAAGCACATAAAACTAAATACGACACTATAAAATAGAATCTACCAATGTGTGTGTGTGTGTGTGTGTGTGTGTGTGTGTCTTTCGGCTTTTCCCAGTTAGGGGTCGCCACAGCGGAACTCCGGTCCACTAATGATTGGTAGAAGATTTTTACATGCCGAGTTTACCAGCCCTGACGCACAACCTTCAACGAAGGTACGCCCCTTCATGCATGTCTCCACACAGAAGACGCTTTAACTGAGAATCAAATGGACAACGTCTTGCTGGGAGAATGTACTGAATGAAAATGATGCAGATCACAGTGTCTTGGTTGTATCCTGAGAACTCAAGGTCCTTTCATCTCAAATTAATATCATCCTGAGAAACATCCCTGCCATCCAGGATAAGCTAACATCGCCACACAATTATTACTCTGAATAATGAAATCACATTCCTCATATGCACCAAACCAAGTCTAAAAAAATTTATACAATCTTTGAGGATTTTTCAAATTCAGCTACTGTGTCCTTAATGCTAACATTGTGTCTCTCAACAAGCACTATATACTATGGCCCCATGCAAGTTTATCAGCCTCTTAGTTAACAATTCACAACTGTCCACAATACTTGAAACAATGTTATTGATAAATTCATCTCCATGGGACAGACAGCAGACAATTCTCCAGAGCTACAGAAATCAGCAAATTATTAGACAAAAAAAAAGGCATCCAAGGAGTATTGCTTTGGCCGGTGCAGTAAGACTAAGATAAATTTTATCCACTAAAACAGCAGGATGGATAATAAGCAGGCCTATAATCTCATACACAAAACAAACAGAAATCAAGGTAGAAGAATGTTTTAGGCTACAAAGTCCAAGAGGTATAGTTAACACACTAGCAATGACATTTGAAATTAATTTCAGCCACAAAAGAAGCCCTCATCTACTCTTCTTTCCTGCAAAATGATTCCTCCTGAAATTACTTTTGAAATTGCCCATGTGGCCAGTAATGTCACAAGCACCAGTTTCATAGGAAAAGATGATATATATTAGAACACCTGATTTTTGCAGTGGAAAATGGCTTAGTATTCACATTTATTGTCATCCTTAAAAGAGCATTTGAACTGGTTTTGTCCATGATGTCATGGGATAGGCTATTGCAATCCCAGTTCACTAGAAAATCACAAGCTCCAATAATTAGAGAGCAGTCAGCATCATGAACATGTTGTACATGCTGGGTGATGTAAAGAATCATCATGGAGAAACTTATTCCAACTGGAGCATGAAACTTTCTCCATAATACAACTCAGTAAAGTCTTGTCAAAGGTATACCTTTCATGATGAACTTCAGCAATTTACTTTACTATTTATTATTTCGTACTTAATCTTTGCTGACTTGGTTAGTCCCACTAAGCCAGTGTGCCCTGAAAATGACCAGGGGAAATATGGCCAGGGCACCTAGGAACTGTCAGTATTTTTTTTCACTAAGTGTCACAGGAACTCTGGCATCTTCCTGAGCTACCAACATTTCAAGCAGATGAGGCCTTGCCACTCTCAGTAGTATACCACATCCTAAAGCTGCACTGATTTGCCAGTACTGGAAAATCAATCCAAGTACCCCATGTGAGAATATAGCATCACCCTTGTGATCTTCCAGCACCAAAGTCATGTGTGTTACCTGTTGAGCCACAGATTTTCTTAAAAAAGTTAAGTCTGCTTCCATGGTACAGAGACTTGGAGCCCTTACTGCAACCCAGGAGACTAGCATTTATTAGTGGTCACAGCACTAGTAAAGCCAGGTAGGGAGGGCGAGAAGTGAAGGACCATGGTCTGTATGCTTCTCTTGATGGGTTCAAAAGGTACCCCACATTGGTGAGCATAAAGAGTTGGGGGGAATTAATAAAGCCTACAAAGACTTTTTTTCCATGTAGGCAGCATGGCACACTGCTTACACAAAAGTAAGCAGGTTTGCAATCCAGTAACAGAGCTGAGTGGCCCCATGAGCATGCCAGCATGGAAGTATACATGGCATACAAATCACCTCATAAGCAGGTAAATTGCATGCAAATGAGGGAGGTAGAGCTATTCAGCAAGCAGGTAGGCAATCCTGCAGACCCCGTGTTGGTGTCTGTAGTGTACATGGAAAAATTCCATGTACAGGACATTAAACAGACAACAGGGGCTGTAAAAGTGGAGTTAGAAGGACAGAAATCACATAGCAGATGCAGATATGTGCAAAACTATCCACTGTGTGTCCAGAAATCTGATCTGGGAATGCTTGGGCAGCCATGCTGCAGTGCACAAACATGCAGTGATGAAAATATATAAAAAAAAAAAAAAAGAGTTGGAAAACCAAATTTAATAGTGACAGAAATGTATTACAGGACCCTGCATGGAGTACCTACAATGGTGTAATGGTGCTGCTGCTAACGAGATAGGGCCTGGAACCATGTGGTTTCAGGGTTTTGTGCACAGAGCCCTATGCAAATGAGTTGGGGTTACTGAATAGCAAAAATGGGTATTCGTGTCTGCATATCCTTTATGTGTAGGCACAGAACCATGTCGTTGTCCACAGAAGAGGTAGCTGACAAAAATGTGGGGTGTGTCTCAGGACTTGTAAGCTCATTGGAGCTCTGCTGCACCTTTTTGCATGGCACAGCACAGTTCTGAGCAGAGGGTGTGTGCCCACTTCTGCTAAGTTTTCTTTGCCTTCAAGGCGCATGTTTCAGCATGTTTGTGTGGTGCACCATCATGCTGAGTGTGCCCTTGCAAGGGGTGTGTACAATGACTGCTGAGCTTTGTTTACCTTTGCGGTGCTTGCTTCTGCATGTTTGTGTGTCACGCTGCAGTGCTGAGTGTATTCAAAACCCAATGATATATTAATTACCGATTCACTTAAACTTCTTCTTCTTCTTTCGGCTTTTCCCAGTTAGGGGTCACCACAGCGGATCATCTGTCCGCTCATGATTGGCAGTGGAGTTTTACAGTGTTGAGTTGCCAGCCCGGTGCCCAACCTTCCAGAGAAGGCACACACATGCACACACTCACACCTGGGGCCAATTTAGAGTGTCCAATCCACCTACTGCATGTCTTTGGGATGTGGGAGGAAACCAGAGCACTGGGAGAAAACCCATGTGACCACAGGGAGGACATGCAGACTCCGCACAGAAAGCACCCCATGCGAGAATCGAACCAGAGAACCTCTTGCTGTGAGGTGGCAACCCTAACCGCTGCACCACCGTGGTAGGGCCATTAAATGTTCTTAATGATGTACTTGGCACGTGGAATACCATAGGTAGCCAATTACACAGCCTACACCTACAGCAGAGTCCAATAAAGGTTGCATACACCCTACAATCTTCTTACTCCCCCAAACTCTTCACCAGTAGAGTACGGACTTGGGAATTGTAACTGAAGGAATGCTGGGGACTGCTGCAGGTCTGCTACATCTGTTTGTGCTAGATGCTGAGATCAATGCTGCTGCTGCTAAGAATAGGCCTAGACTGAGAAGGAAAAGAGTGCTCAGACCAAGAGTAACCTTCCAGGAGTTACATGAACTGGAGATTGTAGAGCACCACAGGGTGGAAAGGGACATACTATAACAAGTCACTGAGCTCTGCCATCCTCACCAAAGACCCAGAGCCAACAGAGGAGAACCCATCCCAGTGGAAACAAAAGTATGTGTAGCTCTTAAGATACTAACTACAGGTATTTTCAAAAGACCAACTGGGGACATGATGTAGGTCACACAGGCATCAGCATCCAGGGTAATCTGCCAGCTCCTGGGTGCCATGCTACCACATGCCAGTGAGAACATTTATTTTCTCCACACCCCTAAGAATAGGGCCAGCAGTATGCAATACTTCTACTGTGTAGCACACCATCCTGAGGTACTGGGTGACATAGACTGCACTTATGTACACATCAAGACACCACCCAGTGAGGAGGGTAGAGTCTATGTCAACCACAATGGATATCACTCCATCAACCGCCAGGTCGTGTGCAATGCTCAGGGCATTATCATGAATGTATGTGCTGTAGTAACCATGGCAGTTATCATGACTCCCATATCTGGCATGCATCACAGCTGTACCAGATATTTGCTAGGGTGGACATCACATACGCCCATTTAATGGGGGATGCAGGCTATGCACTGGAACCGTGGATAATGACACCCATCAGAAATGCACATACACCCATGGAAGAGAATGCAATAATGAGGCACACGTACAAACTAGGTACATCATAGAGCATGTGTTTGGGCTGTTGAAGTCGTGTTTCCATTGTCTTGATATATCTGGTGGAGCCCTGCAGTACTCTTCAGCCACATGTACACAGATGTTCACAGTATGTGCTATGCTACACAATATGATCCTGTAGAAACAGCTGCAGCAGGATCAGCAAAAGTAAGGGACACTCAGCCCCCCACCACTGCCTGGGACCCCATGGTCACAGTCACAGGAGGACTCGGAGGAGGAACCTGCAGGCAGAGGTAGGCAGGCCAAGTATGGCCTGGTCTTGGCCAAGAGACAATGCATAGCATATGCACTGACAAACTAGGGCCCTAGGAACTGACACCTTACTGTGACACACATACATATAGTAAAAATGATGCCAGCTAGCTCACACAACCTGCAACTAGCATTGTATTGGCTGTGTTTTGTGTGCATCAGACAGAGTCAGTCTTGAACTACATGTCTGTCAACTGCTGCATTCACAAGGTAAGTCACTCACCTATACACCACTTATAAGGGGTATTAGAATATGGTAGCATATGTATGGACCTTGTGCATGTATGCAAGGGAATATAGTGGCCTTCTGGGCTATTTGGAGAGATCTAACAGCCACTTGGGGCAATAGGTACTCTGTCCAATAGTATGTGCTCCATAATATTCATGAGGCCACATGACTGAAAAATCCACTACATTATTTAAGGGAGATGGCAAAAAGTGGGATCACAGGACAGTAGCACAACTGTCTATGCTAGCAGATCATGGGTTGGTCATCCCTCATCTCCAACACATCAGTGTTCCCATACAACTGGTGTAACAGCAGGTCTGCAATGATATATCAGCAGAACAGCGAATTCCAAGGATGTGACATAGAACATGGCCACATGTTGCATGTCTTACATAACGCAGAGGTGTTAATGTATGTCTGTATGCTGTTGATTGTGTGAGGAATGACAGCTCTCTGTCTGGTGGCTGGTGTGGCTCACTGGACTAGGGCCCTTAGTATGGGTGATGGTGTTGATGGTTTGAATCTGGCAGCATCCACATCTTTTGCATGTGAGGTACTCATATGTGGTATTCCCACAGACTGCTACACCTCTCAATCTGTTACTGCAAGAAAGACAGAGAGAATGGGGGGAACAAAGGGCCAAAACTACAGACAGACATTACACATGCTCTGAGTACCCTACCAGCTGACTAGTATAACAGTGCGTTACAACAGAACAGAATAGCTGCAGGATGTATAGGTCATTGTTTAAATGTGTTAGTACTTAATACAATTCAGTGACTGCACTATACAATATTTTACGGGAACACCACAAATGTATGAGGAACAGACCAGGCATATGGAGTGAAATGCTAGACATTCTGCAAAAACATGTACAGTGAGAGATGTGCAGGCTGTCACCCTGTATACAATGTTACATTATGTACCCCAGTCAAATATTAAGTACAGCAAAAAGCTAGGGAATGCCTTGGACAATTTCAGGGAAGTGCTTTCCTTCAGAAACAGTTATAGCAGCCAATGTCTGCAGCACACAAAATCCTGGACCGGAGTACGGGTAGCTCTGACGTGGAGTCACCTTGTAAGTACTGAATGTCCTACTGGGCATGCTGCTACACTTAGCTAATGTGAACGCAAGTATGTTGCCTCTTCATCACAAAGACCTGCTATGTAGAAATGCATCTGTACATACAGAAAGCTACGTATACATATCTGTCTGTCCCTATCCCCCTCACACATGAATAGTGTATCTATCAGTATGTATCACATATACATATGATACATAGACTCTCCACACATATCTACATAACACATTCACATAACGTACACAAACAGCAACATTTAAAGGTACATCACTGTTATATACATTTATATCTCTATATCTATATGTATATATGCATGTATGTAAGAATGCCCCACATACCTAGGAATGCTGAGGTTATCTGCACTTACACATCACAACAGCTGTCTGAAGGAACCAGACCAAGGCCACAACAGTACATAATCCACTCACCCACAGACCCCTGTGCCTGCAGAATGTCACCATGTAGACAGATACAGGTGAGATGGTGTTGTAATGCACAATAGTTTCAATGCATGCCTTGGACAGGCCACATTGTCCCATGACACATGTTTGCCTATCTAACTGCAACCAGCCACATATGTCCTTAGTGGTAACTGTACACACATAGCAGTTCTGTTAACAGGTATCCCATTCCTAGGACACTAGATACAATAACAGTACCAAGCATTATCACACTGCAGGACACACATGTTGTCTAACACATTGCTACTTTGTGTACTGCACAAGTACTGTGCCTGCAATCACATATACAACAGACATAACCTGTGGCATGTGCGATAAGTACTGTGAGCTATAGTGTGTAATAGTAGATAAGTAGGGGTTGTAATCTCACAGCAGCCAACTCTGCGCGTGTGTGTGTGTGTGTGTGTGTGTGTGTGTGTGTGTGTGTGTGTGTGTGTGCATATATAAATATATCCTCTTGCAGCACTAATTACATGCCCATATGAGCAATCTATGTGCAATGGTTATGCATATTATGGTCCTGTGATTAGCTGCTGGCATCTACATTGCCTTCCTCTACAAGGCCTACTGATGTCATCCACCTTAAGAGTGCTGGCAAAAAGTCTAATATCAGGTAAACTACATTGCACATGCAATAAGTACTGTGAGCTATAGTGTTTAATAGTAGATAGGTAGGAGTTTTAATCTCACAGCAGCCAACTGTGTGTGTGTGTGTGTGTGTGTGTGTGTGTGTGTGTGTGTGTGTGTGTGTGTGTGTGTGTGTGTGTGTGTGTGTCTGTGTGTGTGTGTATAAATATGTCTCCTTGTAGCACTAAGGACATGCACCTATGAGCTATATCTGTGCAATGGTTATGCATTTTATGGCCCTGAATTGCCCTCCTCTACATAATCATAACTGATGTCTGCCACCTGCCTGACCCAGGCACAGGATATTTGTAGATATGTCAACTCCATCACCACACCATCTTAATTTCTGTACGTTCAGAAAACCCAGGTCACATGTATCAAAGGTAGCAGGCCATAGCACAAAGTTTGACTGCATGATTACGCTGACTGCCCCCATTGCCCCTGATAGACTGTACTATACATATACATCTAGGGAGCAATACTTGTATACTGCTGTACCTTGCTGACACCATATTTCTGCTGTGCTGCCATGCCATCCTGTGCCACTGCATTGCCACCATGTGTCCAGAGTTTATTCCCTCAGACTCCTGGAATAGAAACATACACAGGTACATGAGACGCATGTCATCCTGTAACACTACCACCAGTACAACATCATACAACATAAGGTACACAGAGTTTGGAGCATAGTCATGACACATGCCAGCATACAGAATCTATTGTGGACCACAAGTGGCATGGCAAAACAAAATGGTCTTACACATGTACATGTCAAGTGATATAGTCACTCTGTGCATCAGACACATAGCTTCATTTCCCTGCATCAATGGCAAGGATAACAGGGATGCAGCGCAGGTATCATTACATGCACAGGGTGTGGTGTGGTGTGAGGGTGCTGGTGGCCTAGGCAGTGCCAGACAGTTGACAGGATGTGTGAGAGTCAAGAAGGGATGGTGGATATTTGGGTCATGGGGAGGTACCATGTGTGTAGTTGACCTGCATGTGACAATGGTGTTTGAGTGTGTGCATGTACACAGTCAACCCCAGTGCTAACCCTACACATGTGTATGTCAGACAGCTGTGGACCATACATGGTAGAGTGGACAGTTCACTACCTCCAGCCACAAACACAGGAACTGGCTCTGCCAGGAGTTGCACTGACACAACCATGCCCAAAGTCAGATGTGGTGCTAGTACCTGACAGTGACTGCTGTCTGTTGTGTCTGTGTCCCCTTCAGGACCATCCAGGGCCATGTGCCCATGGTTTGCCATATCATGGTGTGGACAGCACACTTCCCTCTGTAGTGCTGGAGGTACTGCTAGTATGGGAGCATGACTGCAAAAGGCCACATGGACTATCAGCAGTTGGTGTTATTGACCTACATCCACGGGGTCCAATGACCAACTTCAGCCAGATGTTCCAGGACAGACAATGTATGGCTCAAGACAAACACTATCTCAGCCCACTATCTGTCCACTTCATCACTGAACCACTCCAGGGTGTCCCGAATGTGATGGAGGCAGTCATGGATGTCAGACTGTTCTGCTTTCATAACCTTAAGCATACATTCTGGTGTCCCATTCAGAATGTGCCTGTGCCTCTATGATGGACTGAAACATGCATCAAGTGACTCAAGATGTGACCCTGCAGCAGGTGGTGGATGGATACCATGCCTCCTATAAGCACTCCTGTCAATCCACCTGTGTGAGACATCGCTAGCTCTCTGGTTATGACCAGTGTCTAAAGACACTGGAGCCAGAGTTGCCACACTTCCCTGTTCAATGTGTCCAACCTCTGACTGTCCAATGTCTGTGGCCTCTGGGGACTGGGTATGTGTGGGCATACTGACTGTGTGAATGGGGACAGAAGAGAGATGTCAGCCTCTGGGACAGATTCAGCCCATGCCAACCTCATCTGTGCCTCACTATGGCTATCATCATCATCATTATCTAATGAGACACTGACAGCAGGTTATGAGGGGGACAGACTCCAACCCCCAGGTCACCTTTGAAAAGACAAAATCAGTACATTAACATCTGCACTTTTATGTATGGTACTCCACACAGACTCATACAAATGAGGATCCACAACTGCATTACCAATCTTACATCTACACATCTCTGCTCCCGTGCACAACAGACAACCTCACAACAACATGCACATACAAGTCAAAGGCTTTATAACATGCACATCAGCTGCATACAGTTAAAGTTGCCAGTAAAATTTGCCTGTAAGGTATGCAATATGACACCATGCATGATAGAACTACACATAAAACCCAGTGCACCTATCTTGATAATGATATGCCAGTACTAATGTCACTGCCTCAGGTATGTAACATCTACCTTTTGTGTTTGAACAGGCATCTTGGATTACTTTCCTCATATATACCAGGCTGCATAGTCGCTCACAACTATAAATGCAAATGTGTTAGTATTCATTCAAATACACACTTGTAATTACCTGGACTATGAACTGTAGTCAACTTTTCCAGAATTCTAATCTGGCTAAGCACATTTGTATATAGGGCAATATGGCAGCCCTTGACTTTCATAGGGTATGTATGATCTGTAAAACAGTAGCATGCTTACCAGGTACAGGACCACAGGCTTGGGAAACTCCTGATGAACCTGTGAATGGGTGAAGGAGAAGTATTGTCAGCACCACCATAATGTGCAGCACTACAGGGTAATATGTACATATATCCACTTGTACAGTAGCCACCATTACTAGCTGTACTGCTGAGATTCAGACTATGTGTGCAAAACTGAGGTTAAACCTCAACACCCCCCAATGCAGATAGACAGATAGATAGCTGTACAGGTATGTACAGCCTGCCACTATGACTGATACAGTATTACACTGGTGAACACAATAAGCTTACCTGGACGCTTATCTGGAGACTGGGGCACCCACCTCCATGATGTATGGTGTGATGGATGCTTGCAAGCTGTCATGTGTTCCTAGGTCCACCAGGGATTCCTCTGTGGCAGACAGTGTTTTTTCTGTTGCAGGCCCTCCACCGGTGGCACCACAATCTCTGGCAACAGCAGCTGACCTTCGTAGTGCAGCATTCACCATGTCTGTGGCCCAGTGTCAGACCTGCTCATAGGTCCTGTCCAGTTGGCCAATCTGATTAATAGCCCACACAAGGTATGCCCAAAAATGCTACCCACAGTTCCCAATTATGCCTCCCCCGGAACAACAAGATCTGATGGTGCTGTCTTAATCCATCCACTATTATGTCATTCTCCTCATCTGTGAAGGCTGGATGTCTTCTGCCCTGCATGGTTCCTGAAAGATAACAAAAGGGGAATACATTACAGGACCAGATACATGGATGTTCACTATGTACAGATCCTGCACACCCATAATGGTCTGCACTATCCACTGCTCCCTCACACATCATAACCCACAGTCCGACAACACACTATGTGTGTGGATCTCACCAAGATAGTTGCAATACATACATGTCCCTGCATGCTGAGACAGATTCTGCTGTATGTTTCTACACCCAGCAATGCAGTCTACTGTGGTGTATCCCCTATGAGCAAACTTACACTAATAAGTCATAAGGCTACTGCCAGACAAACAGCACTGTGCTATTACAACTACTATATGAGGAGAGTCCAGAAACACCAGTGTGTCACAATGACAGAAAGCAATGCAAACCTGCTTTAGTATATGTTACCTGTAGGCATCATACATCTCAACTATACGGCTGTCTGCAGAATGTCAACATGTTTGTCTCATAGCTTTGGTCATTTTCACACAAACTTGTGGATGTCTGACATATTTGGTCAATCATTGATGGTTGATGTCAGAAAATAAAGACAGACATCTCGGTTGCAGACGTCATGACCTTCAGAGTACAGTTATGGTACTGCAAAACCTGTTATTCTATTCACCTTCTTACTTTGTACGAGCAATATGTAAACAATGTCCCTCATTCTGGGCCATTGTCCCTCCATTAATTATGACTTTAACCAGATTTCTTGCTGTAAGAGGGTGACAGGTATGCTAGGCATAACACTCATCCAAACAGAGACAGATGTCAACAGAATCAGGGGGCATACCCAGAGTACATCATGGACATTCAGGAACACTTTTAAAATGTTAGAACTATTTATGTAAGACAATGACAGAATGAGAAGAGGTGAATTATTGTACATCATTTGACACTACAGGAGTGTTCATCCTTACTTATTGTCAGCATGTATTGCATGTTATTCTTTTGTTTTCCTACAACAGCCATCCATTGTATGAGGAAGTAAGAGGAACAGGGCTAAGATGTGGGTAAAAATCAGGGACAGCTGAGAGGCATGCCTGTAGGTGTAGGACAGCAGAGTATCAATGACATGTCATTACCATAGATCTAAGACAGGCTTACTGTTGTGATCTATTTCCCATACCTCCATTCTCCCATCTGCATCCTGTTTTATGAAGAAAGCATTCACATACCTGGTAAACTGCAGTACCCCTATGGTGAATTTTGCCTCTGGTTCTCCAATGCAAATACACTGTTTGTGTGAGTTAAGTCACATACAGACTTGTTCTCCATAACTAGCTGCTTATCTTTTTAAGGTACTGCTCATTAGCAGGTAAATGCCTCTACACCAATCTGTGACTCCAATATGCTAATTGCAGCCAAGACTGCTGAATTGCACTATCATTAGCCAATGACATGCCAGCACAGTGCAATATATAACACCTTCATATAGACCTGGGCCCCTTTCTTAGTTGTTAAGTTGGACATTACTGAGGTGTGGAGACTACATCATTGCAGAGGGTAGGTACCATAACTGTCAACTGCAGAAATGTATGCAGTATGTCCACAGTTTTTGCCTCATATGTGTGGTCAGTGTCCCTTGACATTGTGGTCATCTGGCATTTCACTGGCAAACATTGTGGGTTGAGGTCAGTAATGAAAGACACATATTTGATTGTCTGATGTCATAACCTTGAGTATATGCATGCTAATGCAATAAATGTTATTTTATCAACTTACTATCTTTGTAAGAGCAAACTGAAAAACATGTCTATATCTATGGGCTTGTGTCCCCCCTGTTAGGTAAGGCTGTGTCCAGATTCCTTGTTATAGGGGGTATGAGGTATGTTTTTTTCTATAGCAGCTACCTGTACATAAAAGTGGATGTGTGTGCTACAGGCTGCAGCTGCTGCTGAAGACTAGAACACATAGGGGGAGTGTGACCACTCTTGAGGGCAACAAGGTGTACATGTAACTGCAGCAGCTGTGTTGGCCCTGTAGTTATGGTGGAACCAGGGTAAGGGTACCCTTTACAGTCCAACCGAGGCATGTGACTAAGGTACATCTGTTATGCAACAGTACCAATAACAGAGTAGTGGGCAACACATATATATGCTATACAGATATGTGCAGTGTGTCCCTACCTGCAGGCCTTTGACTTGCAAAACTAGATAGCAGTTCATTAATTAGCAGTAAGCTGTGGGGATAAGGACTGCATGACTCAGACATTACTTGCTGTCTTCACAATAATATAATTGAACAACAACACAAAACTAGATGTGAACCCAGGAATGTGTGTGGTGGAGTGCACTGCATGTAAGGCATTTAACAGACTGAGTTACTAGGTCACTGCTGCAGCAGCTGTATTTGCAAGGTATATGTGCAAGCATACAGGCTGTGACACACATTGTCTGCATCCATCAATATGTACATGGCTTTCTATGGCTGTATTTCTAAACCAGGGTCCCAGCTGCACATGTACTTTGCCAATGATGTCTTAACATGTGTGTTTCAACATGTTGCTGATAAAAGGGCAGATTTACCAGTTATCTCAGGCCTCACTTACTTCCATTATTATGTCTTTGGCTGTCTACTGGTGTATTACTGCACCAGAGTCCAGGGTACACTCCCATTTTTCCCAGTACTGTTTCTTCCAGTTTGAGACACGCCTGGCTGTAGGTGGTAATCAGTATGTTTTGCTAAAAATGCCTGTTTTAAATAACAACTGGGTGGTGTGGTGGATTAATGCAGTGTGCTGTAAGTATAGGGACTTGAGTTTGAAACATGGCAGTGGTTTACTTTGTACAAAACTGCATTTAATCATTAAAAGCTCATTTGAGCTAAGCAAATCCATGCTAAAAAAATATAAAGAGAAGATAAAGGGACTGATAGGAAAGTGGTGAGATGGGGACAAGCAGGGGAATAAACTTAGTGAAAGGCAGGTAGAGATGTGCATCAAGGGTGTAGAAAAGAACCATAGCTATCCATTTCTTGTATAGCAATAGCGGTGCATTTTCACATATATAGTAAATGAATTTGGACTCTCAACCCCCAGAGAGAGGGGTGAGGACAACACTACTGTGTTGTTAAGCCAATTAGACCAAATTAATGGTGTCCGGTGCATGTGTGTGAAATGGAGAACTATGTATGGGGCAATATTTTTTTTTTTTTTGGGACAAGTGTCCATTTTTTTTTAAAGGTGAGAGTGGAATATTGAGGAAGGGACATAGGTACATGTACAGAGGTAAGTGGGGTAGGAGAAGATGCATTCTCAGACAGACAAGACACACAAGACAGCAGACAGGGGTGGTGTGTAACACATGAGGTGGGAGAACACCTTCAATGGAATGGGTGCTCTGGAATCCAAGTTGCCCGTGCCTCCAGATGGCAACAGCATGACTCAAGTCCCACCCATGGGACGGTCAGCATTGCTCCTTCACTGCCCTGAGGGTGGCTGTGCTGGAGGCTGGGTGCCAAGGCAAGGCTGCAACACCAGGCTGGCTAGAATACTCTCAATCTGGAGCAGGCGGTGTTCATAGCTACAATGAACAATCCTGTGGACCAGGACTGGCAGTTGATCCTGGGTGACAATGGTCCCTCCGCCACTGCTCCCAGGAGAATGCTGAGCCCTGTCACCCAAGGCAGTCCCACCCGATGCCACAGTGGTGCAGAGGCAGTGGAGGGTGCACCACCGGTGTGGGTCTCAGATGTGCCAGAAACTTGTGCCATGGCCAATTGAGGCAAGGTAGGCAGATCAGCTGGAACCAGCCTACCCTGATGTGCTGTGGTAATGGAGGTATAGCAATAAGTATAGGTAAGTTATGAACAAAACATTGTTAGTAATAATAGCGTGCCAGAACATTGGAAATAACCCAATTACATATCAATGCATATTATGTGAAACACAACAATAAATAACAGAATAGTCAGCATATTAACAGCAGTCCAGTAACAATTACGGCATAAAGCCAACAAAATAGGTAATTCAACAAGATATGTTAATATGCAACCATTATAATACATAATAATAAAACACATGTCCCAAAATACAGTTAATGTAACAACATATGTTAATAGTAAACCATAACCAATGAATAACAGTAAAAAAATAAATGAAGATAAGGGGTGGAGAGAGACAGAACAACACTCCATTAGCTCCATTGTATGCTATTTACTTAACAACAGTACTACTATCTACTCTACAGGTCTGTATTTTTTTTTATGTGCATAGTGACTACAAGTCCCCTATAGCTGATGTAGCATGTGCATACCTCTCAAGCTATTTGCATGGGACAGTATGGGCCAAACAGTAAAACTGTGGGTATACAACTACACAGAACACTTGCACATCAGGTGGACCTATATAACTACCAAAGTCTTCTGTGGGCTGATTTAGTGATACTTTGCTATCTAGGTATTCATTTCCATGGTAATCCTGTGACAGATGGATTATGCACTATTAATTACATAAAGTGAAATTGTGACACTTCAGAACATGTATATGTACAGTACAGACACTAAACTGCTGTCACTCCTTGGTTGGTAGACATAGGGATAGAACCCAATAGCAGTGACTGCAGGGAACATCTACATAGAATGTATTAATTGACCACAGCAACTTTTAACAGACACTCTAGGCATACAGCCATACTGGAATTACACATTTTATTTCTGACTGAACATTGCTGATGAACACATTCTTGCTAATGATTTTAACAGTCTGTGACATCTAAACACACAATTATCTACTCATAATATGGGCTACCTCACCCATTTACCTGTAGTTCCTGTGGTGAGAGAAATTGTGAGTATTACGGGACTTCTGCTGCTGTAATATTTACTGCTACATAACACTGGATTCGAACCCTGGACTGTGTGTGTGGCAAAATGTACTATATACAGAGCATTTGGGAGGGTTGGGAGGGTGGTCTAATGGTTAAGGTGTTTGCCTTACAAACACAGGATACAGGGTTTGAATCTCATAGGGGATAATTGGCTAGGCTTAAAATGGCTAACAAGGGCAGTTCACCTAGTACTAATCTATGAACCTATGAACCTAATTTAACAAACTGAGCTACTGAGTCACTGCTGATTATTGACTGATATTTGCCTAGAGCTCACCTGGAACCAAAATGTGACCTAGTAGTACTACTACAGTGTTATACCAGACTGCATTGATGGTAGAATGCATACCATGAAATACAAGCATAAGGCAGATAGTAGGTAAGCTATATTTCAGTATCATATCTTTGAAGTCAGCAAACAATATCAGCTCATGGAGTGGGCTACCTCACCCATGTACCTCCTTTATTACCTGATGTCTGTGGATGATAGTGCATTATGTGACCAATATTGGCCTAGAGACAGCCTTGAAAAATACTATATGAGTTAACCAATACAATTTGCAGTCATTAGATTTGCATGCTACAAATATTACAATGTTATACTTGATGGCAGCTCCTTACCTTACAGTCCCAATGCATGCAGCTCTACTGCAATGGTTATGATGACACAATTCTTATGTGCACCATTTTCCTTGGTGTTATTGGTATTGTTTCATGTTTTTATTAAACTACAGTTGGTATAATTCATTTATTGCACTATAGCTCTAATTCCACATTCATTGCACTACAGACTTTATTGTTTATACTTTAATGCAGTTATTGGTATTGTTTCATGTTTTTATTGCACCACAGTTGGTATTATTCATTTATTGCACTACAGCTCTAAGTCCACATTTATTGCACTACAAACTTTACTGTATATACTTTATTGCAGTTAATGTTTTACTCTTTCTTGCTTATTTCACTACAGTTAGCAAAATACATCCATACTCACTACACCCACTGTGCAACCTGGCCAAGTGCCTGACATGCAACTCAACATTGTGAGCCCTCTCAGCTGCAGGAGACAGTTTTGCAGACATTCAGATTACATATTGGTAAAACACAGGTAAAATTACTTACATACTTGAGGGCATTTCCTACCCTTGCTTCTTGGATCCAGGTGTCCAAGGTTCCCCTATTTCACCTTTTCAGGTTGTCATAGTGGTGATAAAACTTCTTACCTCTGAGGGGGATACTAGTAACACTGGTGAGTTCTCTGGCCAGCTGGTCCTAGGCCGCCAGCTTATACTCAAAGCCCTAGAAACCACCCTGCAGCAGCCTGTCATTATGTTTTTTCATGAGAAGCCCAACCATGACCCTGGACTCTAGATTGACCCAACGCTGAGCCCAAAAGCACTCACCTTCACCAACACCATCAGCCATATTATACATTCAGCTGACATAATCCCAATGGATTCTGCTGTATTCCCTCCTATTGAGCTTAATATAATCTGGTTTCCTGCTCTTACATGTCATAGGCAACATTCAGAAAAGTGCTGAGTCACTTAGCACCATGTAAACCAGTGCAGTTGAGCTATGAAGTGTGAAAACTCACAGAACTGTAGTCTTAGCCGAGCTTAGCAGCACACAAACTAGTCAAGCAGAGCCAAGCAGTGCATAAGCACTGGCAGCCATTGCCATGTTTAGCAGGTCTAAGCACAGTTGAGCAGAGCTTAGCAGAATGTAGCGAGGCCATATTTCAAAATTGTCTGCTTGATATGTATATTAAAATTAAATACATACTTTCCCTTCTATGTATTCAAACCCTGAAGCTGCAACTCTACCCATTTAGCTACATGGATATTAAGAAAGCCAATACACCTTCACATATACCACTGAGCTACCTATAAGTAGTGCTGAGCACCGCAGTGCGCAAAAACACTTAGACACGCTTAAACATACCTTTAAATAAATAATTAATTACATATGGTTTCTATTTTTAGATGCCTGGCAGGTGTCTGCTATCTTATATGTGGGCGCAGTTTGGCATTGCTGTGCTCTACACTGTGCAAACATGCTTTTTAAAAATAAATAAATAAATATAAAACAAAAAGACATTGCAGGGACTCTCATACTCATCTGCAGCCTGTTAGCACTACACGTCTCCCTATACTGATTCAGTAACCATGCTCTTCGGCTCTCCCTTGGCAATGCACCATCATTAATATGCATGGCACGCTGCCTTATGGGAACCATGACCAAGAACACAGATACTTTCTGTGTAGGCTCTACATGGTGCCTACATGGAGTTTATTAAATCCTAGGGAAAGTCTTTTGAGAAACTACCAAAAGAAATTGCTACCCTTAAAGAATTTCTTCAAAATAATAATTATTACTAAAGAATATGTTTTTACCAATTTCAATTATCCACAGCATACCAAACTGGTAATTCAGAATAATAATACTATATTTAAATAAAGTTATTTAAAAAATCCTGGCTGAATTAGAAATCAAGATAATACTTTTTCTGTTTAAATACATATGTGATGCCCATGCACTGGCCCTGTTAACAAGGAGCCTCAATTCTCACGACTAGCACCAGTAAGGGGCGTCCACTTTGGGAGGATGACAAGTACACACACAGTAAAGTACAATTCCCCTTAAGAGCATGCATAGATAACAGTCAGTCTGGGGCTGGTTTCTCCCTTTCTCTCCAGATCCCCAATAAGACTTCCCACTGGCACAGCTACAAGGTTCAGTCCTCAGCTGAGTAGTCAAGCCAAAACCTCCAGTACTCTCTCTGTCCAACCAGTGCATTGTGCCTATGCCCAAGTAGCTGACACACACACACACACACACACACACACACACACACACACACACACACACACACACACACACACACACACACACACACACACTTTGAGATATGATTTATATACAACCACACAGACACTCCTTGGGGAAGGCTGGCACAGGTTCACTACCTATGTCACCTTCTGCTCAGGCTGTATGGTAGTAATCCACTGTCACCAACTACCCTTATCAGCTACTATAAAGACCCTTACCAAAGGGTGCCCAATTCTACTGGGAAATGTTACTGTTATCCAAATAGTAAGGGTGACCCAAGACTAAGGCTATTCTAGAGTGGCTTGTACAGTATCACCAAATACATGCAAGCACCCTGAGAGCTTAACTTATCTCTACATAAAACAGCCACATTTAAAGTGTTTAAAAATATTTAATAAATAGTAAAAACATAAGACAATACTTGTTAGCTCAACAAAATGACATTACTGAGCTCAGAAATAACAGGAAATACTTTAAAACAACATTGTAGGATAGTCTGACATAAATATAGAAAACAGCTAGACTAATCTTGCTATTTCTATCAATCTCTAAGAGAAATACTAAGATCTAAGGAGGTCCTACTTACAGAGCAAGGCACAGTGCTGGTGAGTTGTTGTCATCTTTAGAACAAAATACAAAATGCCATATTTACTTTCAGAGATAGCCCTTAAAGTGATAATACACATTACTGCTGAGTAATTTCAGATTATTTCATTATTGACACATCTGCTGAAGTTTCGCAGGCTCCAGAACTCAAAATTTTAACATTTCATTTTGATCTGCACCTGCCAGGAAGCCACAACAATAAAAGACACTTTACATGTAAAACCTAGTAATTATCTATGTCTTAAGACAATAGAAACCCTAGCCCAGACATCCTGTCTCTGAGCTTAAGATCACGCACAGTTGTAAAATGCTTTACTTATCAGCTTTTTTCCAGCAGTGTGCTCTGTGGTTACATTTTTGAAGTTCAGCACATAACCAAGATTTCTTACATTTGTCAAACAAGCCTGTGGATCATATTAATATTTACAATGACATAGAATTATTTCCAAAATTCTAACTGGACTAGCAGCCCCTCAGTTTATCACAACATGCATTCCAGATTGCCATCTAGTGCTATTCATTATTATTGACTCTAGTAAATATAGCTTTTACTTGAATGTTAGAAAAAAAAATGTGATTAAAAAAAAATAAAAAAATCTCTGTACTGTCTAAATCATATTGATTACCAGCAAACTGAGATGGTGAATCGGGTATGACATCTTAAAAACAGAGTGTTTAGCTGATTTCAGCCTTATTACAACAACCTTGTCATTAACTTAGATGCCCAACACATGCATTATGATATACATAAGGAATGCATTAGTGATCATACATATAGAACCTTTGGTGTGAAGAAAATTGCAACAAGTAAGCTTTGTTATAAAGTAATCTGTTAAGACAGTTTTGATGGTCTGAATTTAGCATTAAATACTTAACCAGCTTAACAGTGAGAAACTTAGCCAGCAACCATTCGGTAATAAAAGCCTGCTGATGTTTATCCCAAAACAAAGGAGAAACAGAAAACAATGATTTTATCTGCCTATTTATACAAACACATCAAGCATGAAGATCTTAATAAACCTAAATAACTGTTTAAACAAAAAGCTACTAACTAGATTGTAAGACTTTAAAACAAGAATAATCAAGTGTTGCTTCTTTGTTGTTAAAAAGCATCCTAGTACTTTTGAAAGATAAAAGGGAAAAGAAAGACAACATACGTTTTCTTTAACCATTTTCTTTAGTGATAAAGTCCTTCTAATGTCTACAAACTGCATTCTTTGCAATACTTCCTGCAGGTGATGGCTCCACCTTAGTAACTTGGCATTTTGCTGGATGGCTTGATGTAACCATGTTAGGGGATTGTGATCTGTAGCTACAGTGATTTTCCTTTCATACAGATAAGGCTGAAGTTTCCGCAGTGCCCACACTATGGCTAGGCATTCCTTTTCTACAGCTGCATAGCATTCCTCCATGTGTGGACCTATGAGATAAACCACTGGGTGCTTTTCTTCCTCTGAAGAAATCTGGCTAAGTACAGCCCCCACCCCATGCTTCAAGCATCCACATACACAACAAATTATTTGCTGTAATCTGGACTGGCTAACACAGGGGGTCCTCCCAAACCTTCTTTAAGCTTCTGCAATGCCTGCTCACATGCTGGGGTCCACACTACCTTATCTGGCCTGTTTTTCCTTCTTAGGTCTGTGAGAGGAACAGCTATGGTACTATAACTGGGGGTAAACTTTCTGTAGTACCTTTCTCTCCCTAGAAATGCCCTCACCTGCTTTTTGGTAACAGGAGCAGGCCATGCCTTAATGGCTTCCACTTTGGCAGGTTCTGGCCTGATCATACCACTCCCCACTATGTCCCAGGTAGGAGATCTCTGCCATGACCACCTAACATTTGCTGGGCTTAATGGTCAACCCTGCCCTCTGTAGTCTGCCCAGCATCTCCCTAACATGCTAAAGGTGCTCTTGCTAGGAATGGCTGTAGATGGCAATATCATCTAGGTAAGCAAGGGCAAATCCTCCTGCTCCTGCAAGGATATGATCTACCAGCCTCTGGAAAGTCACTGGGGCATTTTTCATCCCAAAGGGGATCTTTGTGAACTCATACAAGCCAAAAGGAGTCACAAAGGCAGCCTTCTCTCTAGCACTGGGAGTCAAGGGCATCTGCCAGTAACCCATGGTAAGATTAATGGCGGTAACATACTTAGCCCCTCCCAGCTGCTCTAGGGCTTCATCTGTCCTAGGCAGGGGGGGAGCATCTGACTCTGTGTGAGTATTTGATTTCCTGTAGTCCACACAGAACCTGGTGCTGCCATCCTTCTTTGGCACCAGCACCACTGGGGAGGCCTAGGGACTGTTGGACTCTTAATTTACCCCTAGTTCTAACTGTTCCTGTATCTCCTCCCTCAGAGTCTGTTTAACTCTCTCAGGCACCCTATAAGTTGCCTGCCTAATAGGCTTTTGGGGTCCTGTATCTACCTGGTGCTGCATCAGGTGGGTACACCCTGGTTTCCCAGTGAACATGTCCCCAAACTCCTATAACACTGCTTGGATTTCTTGGACCTGGGTAAGAGGTAGCTGCTGGGACATTGCTACCCCTTCCCCTTAGGTGTCAGTATGAGCCTCAATAAGGAGATCAGTCACCAGATCTCCCTCAGACTCTTCCTGCAGTCCACTGCAAATACTCAACACAAGGGCCTCCCATTCCTGATAAGGTTTCATTATGTTAACATCGTACAGTCTGTGCCTCTGCCATCTGCCTAGCAGTTCTACCATGTAGTTAACATCACTGACCTTCCTTACCACCTTGTAGGGTCCCTCCCAAGCTGCCAGCAGCTTGTTGTGCCTGACAGGAATGAGAACTACCTGCTGCCCTACAGCATACACTCTAGCTCGTGCATTCCTGTCATACAAAACCTTTTTCTTCTGTTGGGCTTCTGCCAGGTACTCCTGGGCCAAGCCCATGAGTTCCCTGAGCCTTGTCCTGAGGTTTATAACATATGCACTATAACAGACTCCTTGTGGATTCACACTCACCCTTCCACTCTTCTTGAATCAAATCTAGAGGTCCCCTCACCATATGCCCATACAACATCTCAAAGGGTGAAAAGCCTGTGGATTCCTGGAAAGCTTCTCTGTAAAGAAACAACAGATGGGGCAAATATTTGTCCCACTCCCTCTTAAACTAGCATGGACTTGATCATAGAGTTTAACCTCTCAACAAGACCATTCGTCTGGGGATGGTAGGGGTTTGTCTTTAGTTGCTTCACCCCACAGTGTTTCCACAATCAAGCCAGCAGGACTGACATGAAATTGACCTCGGTCAGTCAGTATTTCCTTTGGGAAACCTACCCTGCTGAAAATCTCCAACAAAGCATGTTCAGCCTTTGCTGTCTCAATGGAGAACAAAGTGACTGTCTCGGGGTATCTTCTAGCATACTCTACTACCACTAGGATATACTTTTTCCCTGTGGAGTTTAGGGTACTTAGAGGCACTACAGTATCCATAGCTACCCTCTGAAATGGCTCCACAATCACAGGCAAAGGCATCAAAGGAGATTTCATCTGTCTTCTGCCTTGCCTACATTTTGGCACTGCTCACAGGTCCTGCAGGATCCTGATACATCTCTGGAAATCCCAGGCCAATAAAAGTTCTGCACAATATCTCTTTGCTCGTGTTATGCCCATATGACATGCAAAGGAAATATCATGCACTATGGCCAAAAGTGCCAGATGGTAGGCTCTAGGCACTACCAACTGCTGTATCCTCTCACCCTCTATTCCTCCCTCAGGGCTCCACTCTCTATACAGTAACACTTTGTCCCAGTATACAGATTCCCCCTTCCCTTGAGAATCAGGTGCCTCACTAGCTACCTGCCTCAGGCCTTGTAGCTATTCTCAACTCTTTCTTTGTAACCGTTCCCTTATCCCCATCCACAGGAAGACTGGCATCCTCTGACAGCGGTGCCTCACTGTCAGCCTGGGTACTACTACTCACCTCTGACTTTGCACTCACTCTGTTCAAGGGAAGATCAGTACCCACATGCAGCTGTGGCTCACCTTCAGTCTCACTGCTACAGGGTAGCTACCTCCGTGAAGTAACCACCTCACCAGTAATGACTGCAAGTATGCAGTCTGTCTGGGCCTCCTCCAGGCTACCAGAAACACATGCTTTTCTCCAAGTCTGACTGACTGCATGTAACTGCATAAACAAATGGTACTGAATTATCAAAATCCTTCCCTATCAGGACATCTGCAGGATGGTAGTTCACTACCCCTGTTGTCTCAAGACAACCTACTATTGGAATTTTGTCTTTCCCACTTACTGGCTCTTTCAACTTTTTTTCCCCACCTTGCCTCTGTGGGCATCTATATGCCACATGGCCCCGCTGGTTGCATTCAAAACATTTAACCCTAGGTCCTGGATATGTACCTGGACTAGTGGCTTCCCCTGTTACTGGCAGATTTTGTTGAGGCAGTTGGGCTGCCCACCATGGGTTCCCTTAGACCCATGAGCAGCATTGGGTGTCCCTTTCTTGTGCAGGGATTTCCTGATTCTTAGATATAGGTCTCCCTTCTTCCCCAACTCATCTGCAGTAGAGCATTGACAATCAGCTAACCAGATCCTCATGTCCTCAGGCAAGGTTCTAAGGGCTTGTTCCCTCAGCAAATGGTCTGCCAGCCCTTCAAAAGTGGTGACTTGACATCCACTCACCCACCTATGAAAATAAGTGCTTAGTTCAGCAACATATTCATGCACACACTTTCATCTGTCTTGCATCTATGCTCATGAAACTTTTTCCTATAGGCTTCAGGTGTTAGCTTAAAAAATTATAGCAAACAATTCTTTACATCATTATAAATTAAGAAATCATTGTCAGACAGTTTGGAAAGTACATTTACAGCTTTACCATGGAGTAAGGGGGTCAGGAACCTTACCCAGAGCCTTTGGTCAGCATCATACTGTTTACATACCTTCTCAAACATATGAATGAAGCTATCAAAATTATCCTCCTCTGTAAACTTTGGAAGAAATTTACTGACCTTTGTTGCTTCTGGGGTTCGATTGCTCCCTTTCCCATTACCTCCATGACCCTAGCGAAGAGTCAGCATCTCCTTTTCATGTTGCCTCTGCCTCTCCTTCTCCTCAGCTTCCAGGCATAGCAGTTTCTTATTCTCCTCAGCCTGCAGACATCACAGTTTCTCATTTTCCTCATTCTCTAGACACCTCAGTCTCTCTGCTGTTTTGATTTCCAAATGCTTGGCCTCCAACTCAAGTCTCTTTAGCTCCAGATGGATTTTTAAGTCCTCTGTAGAAAGGTTGAGCTGTCCATTCTCTGAGTGTTGTACATCTCAACGGCCAATCAAATCATCCTCCTGGTTGCTATTTTCTGATGCAGCTGTGACCAAAGCAGCAATCATGTCTGCTTTAGTCAGGTTTCCATGCACGCATCCTTTAGTCTGACACATTTCAGCCAACTGTCTCCTTGTCAGCTTGCCATACACCTCTGCTGACATGCTTGCCTGCTCTCCCTGACTAACTAAGCTAACAAAATAAATAAAACAATTGTGATCTGAACTCTGAATGTTCACTGCGTGGCTGATTTAGAGTAGAAAAACCCTTCAGTGATCACTGTACACAAGCTACAGGAAATCACTATCCACATCACTACAAGCCAATTAATATGTGATGTGGCTAACTCACCACTATCAAACAATTAATATTTGATGTGGATATCCCACCACTGCCAAACAATTAATATGTGATGCCCGTGCACTGGCCCAATAATAAAGGAGCCTCAATCCTCACCCCTGGTGCCAGTGATGGGTGTCCACATTGGGAGGATTAGAAGTACACACACAATAAAGTACCATTTCTCTTAAGAGCACACAGAGATCACAATCAGTCTGGGGCTGGATTCTCCCTTTCTCTTCAGATCCCCCAATAAGACTCTCCACTGGCACAGATATAGGGTTTAGATCTCAGATGAATAGTCAAGCCAAAACTTCCAGTACCATCTCTGTCCAACCAGTGCTTTGTGTCCCTGCCCAAGTAGCTGAGACACACACACTTTAAGATTTGATTTATATACAACCACACAGACTCTCCTGGGGAAGGCTGGCACAGTTTCAAAACTATGCCCCCTTCTGCTCAGGATATTAGGTAGTAATCCACTGCCACCAACTACCCTTATCAGCTACTATAAAGGCCCTTACCAAAGGGTGTCCAATTCTACTGTGCAATGTTACTGTTATCTATATAGTTGGTGTGACCCAGGGCTAAAGCTATTCTTATCTCTACATAAAACAGCCACAGTTAAATATATAATAGAATAAAATAAGCCCAAGTGCGAAAAACGAGTAAAAACGAAATTCTTGGTCAGTTCAGATTCTTGTTCAATCCAAATAACGATGTCCCATAGATCTTAAACAGATTGATTTATTCACAAATAACGTAGATACAAGGATAAGAGCTTTCACTAAGTTAGCTTCATCAGATCCTACAACTCTCTCCATAGGTCAATGTTTTTATATAGTATGACTTAATTACTTAATACATTAATTAAAATCAGTTGCCAGTATTTAATTGAGCAATCAGTATACCACAGATACTGGACTTATGAATGCAAATATGGATTTGAGAACTATAAAATACATACAAAACTACAATGCAAAGAATAATAAAATCACTATAACAAATATAATACGTTTCATACATTATAAATAAAAAAACATTTAATGTAAAAACCCTTGATGTAAATAATAATATATATATGTAGATTTATATTGACATTTAAAAATAAAATAATTCATGTCTATACATTATATGTCACAAGGATGCTAAATTGGAATATGAATGTACAAAATAAGATGGACACAGCTATTACAAGTGTTACATATCAAATATTGTTTGATATATATATGTATAAGGAATTAATCAAATACCATCCAACTAAACAGTCCATCAAAATTCCTAAAACTAAGAAATACATAATGTATGAAAAATATATATATATGTATATGAAATATATTTAATGTGAAAAAGTACTAAATAAATAAATAAATGAATGAATGAATGAATAAATGTAATGTTTATGCCTATAAGACAAATGTGACAAATATAAATGCATATAATGAATGTATCTGCAAATATGAGTAGAAATGTAAATACTAATATGAATATAAATATGTATATATATATATATATATATAATAAATATAATATAATACACCACACCACTTTGAAAAAAAATGTGGAACAACAATCACCAGGATTAATTTATAATTTATCCAGTATAAAACTAACAGAAGATGATATTAAACTTCTAACTAAAGGTTTAAATTTTATACCACACACTAATAGTGGAATTATTGACACAGTTACAGATCTTAAAGTGTTTTGTCGAAACATCATGTTGAAATATATGTTTGAATCCAAAGATAATGTTAGTAGTAATAATTCAAATACCTCAACTAACAGCAGTGTTAAAACTTTTATGTTTAAAACTCTAAGTGACTTTGTACCATGCAATCATCCTCTGGTTGAGGCCTATCTGAAGGTCACTGAGGAATAGTTATATAAATTCTACAATAACAGAAAACAGTATGACATTAGAAATAAAAGAAGATATGACAACTTAACTTCTAATGAAAGGTACAGTTTGAATAAACTAAGGAATGATCCAAATATTATTATTAGACTGGCAGATAAAGTTTCTGGAATAGTGGTCTTAGATATGAATCACTATGAATATACAATGAATGTTATGCTGCATGATAAATTTTATGTTTCTGTTGATATGAATTCTGTTTATGGAATGTGCACATATGTACATAATATACTATCTGATATCTTTAGATGTGGGCTTATAGGTAAAGATCTTTATGAATACTTGCACATACAAACACCTACTATTCCCATTATACAAGGCTTACCAAAAATTCATAAGAATCATATTGACCCACCAATGAGACCCATAGTCTCAGGAAAGGGATGGGTGACAGAACATATTTCAGTATTCATTGAAAAACATTTAAGATGTATATTAGACAATAATTTTTTTGTAGTACGTGATTCAAAACAGTTCCGAATGGACTTATATGACAACTTGAATGGGCATGACTTAATTGATAATCTAATTTTAGTAACACTAGATGTGCAGTCACTGTTCACAATAATTCCTAATGAACTAGGATTGAATTATGTGACTTCTTACCTCAAAGAACATAGTGGCTATTCTGATATTTTAATTGACCTCATAATACACTTTTTAGAATTGGTCTTGGAAAATAATGTTTTCATATTCCATGATGACATCTATCGACAACGTGATGGCGTAGCTATGGGCACTCTATGTGCCAATAGCTACACCAATATGTTTTTAGCTTACTGGGAGGAAACAATATTATTTCAGGAAGCACTATTCAAATCAAATGGCAGTGAGGAGGATAATGCTGACAACTGCCCTAGACTGAGGAGGAGGAGAAGAGTGTTCAGACCCAGGGTAAACTACCAGGGGTTACATGATCTGGAGATAGTAGACTGCTGCACGGTGGACAGAGACATACTTCAGAAAATCTTTGAGCTGTGCCAGACTCAACTCAAACTCAGAGCCAACAGAGGGAAACCTATCCCAGTGGATACTAAGCTATGTGTAGCCTTAAGAATACTAGCTACAGGTACTTTCCAAAGACCTACTGGGGACATCATGGGGGTGTCACAGGAGTCTGCATCCAGGGTACTCCACCAGTTCCTGGATGCCATGCTACCACATGCTGGTGAGCACATTTACTTCCCCACCTGGGAGGAGTTGACCAGCAATATGTGCCTCTTCCACCATGTAGTAGAATACCCAGAGGTACTGGGTGCCATAGACTGCATGCACATCCACATCAAAGCACCACCTGGTAAGCAGGGTAGGCTCTACAAAAACCACAAAGGCTTCCCCTCCATGAATTGCCAGGTCATGTGCAATGCCCAGGACATTATCATGAATGTGTGTGCTGGCAGCCCTGGAAGCTATCACGACTCCCACATCTGGCATTCCTCACAGCTGTATCAGGGATTTGCCAGGGGGGACATCCTGTATGGCTATCTGGTGAGGGATGCTGGCTATGCACTGGAGCCGTGGATGATGACACTCATCAGAAATACATACACACCTACTCAAGAATGCCATAATGAGGCACACGCACAAACCAAGATCATTATAAAGCATGTGTTTGGGAAGCTCAAGTCACACTTCCACTGTCTTGACATATCTGGTGGAGCCTTGCAGTTCTCTCCAGTCACATGTGCACGTGTTCATAGTATGTGCCATGCTACACAATATGATGCTGCAGAAACAGCTGCAGCAGAAGCAGCATAGGGAAGGGCCACACAGCCCCCCACCATTGTCAAGGTCCCCACAGGCACAGAGGGACTTGGAGGAGGAATACCCTGAGCCAGCTCCTGTAGACAGATGGAGGCAAGCCCAGTATGGTCTGGCCTTGGCAAAAAGGCAATGCATAGTACACACACTGACACTGTAGGTACCCAGGGACTGACACCTCTCTCTGACTCACACACACAGTAAAAATGGATGACATCCACATCACACTACATGTAACTTACCACGTATAGGCAGTGTACTGTGTGCATCCAGCATAGGCAGCCCTGAAGCACCATCCACTCAACTGCCACAGGCACAAGGTAAGTCAGCCTTCTTAACAATAAATTAATATATCAGTATGTTCTGGTAGCATATATATAGTACTGCTACATGCATGCAATGGAATGGGGTGGCCTACTGGGATAAGAGCAGACAACTGACAGCTATGTGGGACACCAAGGGGGCAACTAATTGAGGGGTCATAGGTCACAGGCATGATTGTTGATGTGGGGGTCCCATACTCACCCCTCAGCCTCACCCAGAAAGTCAGCTGTAGAAAACCATAATGAAATGTCTGGCAAAGGCCCACAGATGGTGACAATGTTGAATTACCCCACTACAGACTTAC
>NC_056744.1:1484964109-1484974109 GCF_019279795.1 Protopterus annectens | reverse complement strand
CATATAAGCTCTGTAACACACATGATAACTGTGTAACACTGTGATACAAATAACCAGATAGGTAGGGGTTCTAATCTCAGTACTGGCAAATGTAAGTGTGTGTGTGTGAGAGTGAGGGAATGTGCGGTTGTAGATGAAACAATTTTAGGCCATTCCCACCCACAACACTTCCCAGCGTCCCACTTTAGCAGTCCTGCTGATGTCATTCCCCTTAAAAGTACCTTTGCTCAGTCCCAGTCCTACAAGCTCCATGGCATGTGCAAGAAATATGTAACAGTATAGTACATATAACTAGATATGCAGGGGTTCCATTCCCAGTTCTGGCAAAAGTGTGTGTGTGTGTGTGTGTGTGTGTGTGTGTGTGTGTGTGTGTGTGTGTGTGTGTGTGTGTGTGTGTGTGTGTGTGTGTGTGTATGTTTATAGGATGAAGTGTTTTGAGAGCTTTCACAACTGCAACACTTCCCACTGCCCCACTTTACAGTCCTGCTGATGTCATTCCCCTTAGAAGTACCATTGCATAGCTCCAGCACTATAAGCTCTGTGGTGCATGCAATAACTATGTAACAGCATTGTACAAATAATTAGATAGGCAGGGGTTCCATTCCCATTTCTGGCAAATGTGTCTGTGTACCAGTGTGTGCAAGTTTATAAGATGATGTACTTTGAGGACCTTCTCACCACTACACTTCCCAGTGCCCTAGGTTAGCAGTCCTGCTGATGTCATTCCCCTTAGAAGCATCTTTGGGCAGTTGTCAGCCCTGTAAGTTCTGTAGCACATGTGATTGCATAACATTATAATGCATATAACTAGCTAGGCAGGGATTCTACTCTCAGATCTGGCAAATTTGTATGTGTATAAGTATATGTGCAAGGGTTGGTAAATGTGTATGTTTGTAGGATGAAGTATTTTGAGGACTGCCCCACCCAGTGCCCTACTTAAGCAGCCTTTTTGATGTCATTCACCTTATAAGTATCTTTGGGCAGTTGTCATCCCAGTACTCTGTAACACGTGTGGTAACTGCGTAACACTATAGTACAAATAACTAGATAGGTAGGGGTTCTACTGTGAGGTATGGCAAGTCTGTATATGTAGGTGTGTAAAATGAAGTATTTTGAGGACTTTCCCACCAAGTGCCATAGTTCAACAGTCCTGCTGATGACATTCCCCTTAGTAGCACCTTTGGGCAGGTGTCAGCCTAGTAATCTCTGTAGTGCTTGTGATAGCTACGTAACACTCTAGTACAAATAGCTAGATAAGCAGGGTTTCTACTCTCAGGTCTGGGAAGTGTGTGTATAAGTGTAGTTGCATATGTTTGTAGGATGAAGTATTTTGAGGACTTTCCCAGCCAGTGCCTATTTTATCAGTCCTGCTGATGACAGTCACCTTAGAAACACCTTTGGGCAGCTGTCAGCCCAGTAATCTCTGTAGTGCATGTGATAACTGTGTAACACTATAGTACAGATAACTAGATAGGCAGAGGTTCTACTCTCAGGTCCAACAAATGTGCGTATGTATGAGTAAGTGTGTATGTTTGTAGGATGAAGTATATTGAGGACATTCCCACCCACAACACTTTCCAGTGCCCTACTTTAGCAGTCCTGCTGATGCCATTGCCCTTAGAAGTTCCTTTGGACAGCACTCAGCCATATAAACTCTGTGGTGAGTGTAATAACTTTGTAACAGTATAGTATAGATAACTATAGTTGTGGCAAGTGTGTGTGTGTGTGTGTGTGTGTGTGTGTGTGTGTGTGTGTTTGTGTCTGTGTGTGTATGTGTGAAGGTGTTTGTAAGTGTGTATGATCGTAGGGTAATGCATTTTGATGCCCTTCGCACCCAGTACATTTCCATGTCACAGTTTACAAGGGCACTTGATGTAAATCACTTTAGACATACCTTGTGACACTTTTAAATCCTATCAGCTTCATGGTACATATGATAACTGCGTGACACTATAGTATATATAAATAGGTAGGTAAGGGTTCTAATCTCAATAATGGCAACTATTAAACTGTGTGTGTGTGTGTGTGTGTGTGTGTGGGTGTGCGTGTGTGTGCGCGCGCATGTGTGTGTGTGTGTGTGTGTGTCTGTGTGTGTGTGTGTGTGTGTGTGTGTGTGTGTGTGTGTGTGTGTGTGTGTGTGTGTGTGTGCGCGTGTGTGTGTGCGTGTGAGAGAGAGACTCACATCAGTGTGTTTGGGTGAGAATTGTATCCTCTGGGGGTGTGGATTATATCATTTTGAGGTGTGTACCAGCCAGTACATGTCTCATTGCCCTACTTTACAAGGCCTGTTGATGGCATTCATCATGTATGTACTTGTATGCACGCATCATCCCTCTAAGCTCTGTGGCATGTGCAATAACTGTGTAATACTATAGTGGAAATAGTTAGATAGGTAGGAGTTCTAATTTCAATACCGACAACTATAGTAGTGTGTGAAGCTTATCCTCTGTGGCTGTTGTGTGTGTAAATTATACCATTTTAAGGCTTGTTGACCCCCTAACCATGACATTACTTTAAAAACCCTGTTAATGGCATCTGCCTCACATGCACCATGTAACACTATACAGCTCATACCAGTCATCTGTACAGTTGTACATGGGATATCCACATATTTGCAACCTATATGTTGTCTGTATCCCCTGACAATGAGCATTACTGTGATATCATTGCTAAACATGTCACTTACCATACTGACACACATGTCAGCATCAGACATTGTACCTGAATGACACATCATGCTGATACAAAGTCTGTCACACTATCACTTGTGCAGGTATGTAAGAGTAGTAGATGAGACCAATTGCTACTTCTGGTGTGTTATGCTACCATCCATGAAGGCATTTAAAAGATTACTTGTTGTAAGAGGATGTGTGTTATGTCCCAAGGCATATAAAGTATGTGGAGCATAGCATGTGTATGCAGCACTATAGTACATACAAGTGGATATGTAGGGTTACTAATATGTCTATTGGCAACTGTGTATGTGTTTCCATATACACAGTCCCTATGGCTGTCTTCAGTGTGTGCATGTGATGGCTATACCATGTTGTGTGCCTCTTCCACCCTGTAAACTCCCCCATTGTCAAACAAGTGTCAGCCCATACAGATGTCATCCACCATACAAGCACAGTTACACAGTTTCTAACATGAAGCCACTATGGTGCAATGGTTGTATCACTGTGTATTGTACATTAATAGATGGGTAGGTCATCCACTCTGATATGCGTCACCTTCATGTGCATGTGTGTCTCAATGCATGCCCCACGCAGTGTTGTGTGTGTGTGTGCGTGTGTGTGTGTGTGTGTGTGTGTGTGTGTGTGTGTGTGTGTGTGTGTGTGTGTGTGTGTGTGTGTGTGTGTGTGTGTGTGTGTGGTACGGCTCTAAAATGTTAAGGGCCTCTGAACTCACCATTGCCAATCCCACAGCCCTTGCAATTGTTACCCACTTCAATAGTAGTGGCAGACACTGCCACACTACAGTACTGCTGTGCTGTGTTATGTATCTAGCACCATCATACATAAGACTGTGCATGTAGGGGCTCTGTTCAGCCCTTTGTCAGCTTCCCCATGTACAGGACTATGACTTGGTGTGCACTACCAGCATGAGAGGCCAGGCATGCATATGAGATAGCAGACACACCTGCTGGTGACTGTCAGGTTAGACTAACACAGGCTGACCTGTGCTAGGAATACATACCTCAAACCTGTCATACACAGTACCAAGCAAACCCTCATCAACTGCATGATGGTCAAGTGGATGTGTCAGAAATGGCAGATGCAACAGGTGCTGATAGCTGAATCGGTTGCAGTGAATGTAATGGCTAAGCTGGTGAGGGACCTAGTGCCAGTACTTAGGTAACCTCCCCTGTATGTTTGTGCCTACGGGCCTGCAGAACACCCAGGTAACATGTATGCAGGCTAGGTGGCTGTGTCAAGAGTATGTATGCAAGGTCACACTGTCTGTCACAGTTGCCCCTTACACACTTTTGCATGTAAACACACCTGGTAAATATGTACATGTACTGCTGTACCTTGGCTATGATAAGGTGACTGTGTTACCACTCTGCCTTACCCAACATTGCTACTGCCAGCAGGCACACAGCCTGCAGACACACAGACACCTGGAACATAACCAGAATGCAGTATGTGACACTACAGTCAGTCAGCAGTACTAACAGCAATAGCACATCATGATTAACAAGGTACATACACCTCAATGTGCACCCATAACTACTGCCAGCAGACAGCACCTTACACAGCATGACATTGCTACACTGTACCATAGTCACCCTGTGCATCAGACCCATATGGGCATGTCTGTGCATCGATGGTATGGATAACAGGTATGTGGCACACATATCATCACATGCATAGGGTGTGGAGTTAGATTGGCAAAAGCCTATGCTGGGCCACATGGCTGACATTGTGTGTGTGTGTGTGTGTGTGTGTGTGTGTGTGTGTGTGTGTGTGTGTGTGTGTGTGTGTGTGTGTGCGCGTGTGTCTGGAGGGGTGATGTTCACCTGGGCCATGCAGAGGAGCTGTGCATGTCTGGTGGTGAATGGCCTGAGATAGGGATGTGTGAGTGTTCATCTGCACATCTGCAAGCAATGTGGATACCCAACACAGGTCTATGTCGGACAGCTGTGGACCGTACATGGCAGGATGTACTGGTCACCATCTCCTGGCAGGGATATGGTAACTGGTCCTGCTAGGAGTATCACAGCCCAAGGACAGATGTAATTCTACTCCTTGATGCTGACTGCTGTCTGCTGGACCTACATCCCTGATGGGACTGGCCAGGACCACGTGCATATGGTCTGCTCTGGTATAGTGTGTATAACACCCTCCCTTCAGTAGTGCTGCTGGTACTGCCACTATGGGACTGTGAATGTGCATGGTCATGTGGGCTCACAGCTGATCATGTCACTGACCTACGTCCACCTGGTCAATCCCCTACTCCCATCACATGCTCAAGCACAGACAATGCACGGTCGAGCAGTGACAATGTCTCACCCCATTGTCTATCTCCAACATTGGCAGGATGATGTATGGCATCACAACTGCTGTGGAGGTTGCCATGCATGGCAGGGAGTGTTGCATGCATGACCCTGAGCATCTGTCTGGTGTTGCAGTCAGTACGTGCCTGTGCCTCTACAATGATCTGCAACATGCATCTAGTGACACCTGCCATGACACTTGCAACAGGGGCTTGATGGGCAATAGTTCTGTGTTGAGCAACCTTGTCCATCTGCCTATGTGTGACCTTGTCTGCACTCTGGCTATGGCTGGTGTCTACAGTCACACTCACCATACTCAACACACAAGCCTATCCATGCCATCACCCTTACCCTGTCCACTATCCATGGCTGCTGGGGACTGGACATGTGTGGGCATACTGACTGTGTGCAGGGACATGGTGGGTGAAAGTGGGATGCAAAACAATGGCACAGATCCAGGCACCGATGACCTCACCTGTGCCTCACTATGACCACCATCATCATGGGAGTCTGCTAAGATACTGACATCAGGTCATGAGGGGGAGAGACACCAACCCCTTTGTTCACCTGTGAGGGGAACGTAACATATTGTAAAGTAATACCCTACAGTATTATGTTTACACACACACACACGCACACACGCACACACATACACACACACACACACACACACACACACACACGCACACACACGCACACACACACGCACACACGCACACACACACACACACTCCTGGTACAGTCTGGCACAGCTGTGACACCTATGGGCCCATCAGGTCAGACCTTATGGTAGTTCTGCCTGCTGCAATCCATCTCTATCACTGCTACTGTCTGGCCCACAACAAAGGGTGACAAATCCTACTATGTGATGGGCCTGGTAGCAGAATGGTAATTGTGGCCAAGACCAAGGCTATTGGAGTGATCTATACAGTGTCACCAAGTGCATATGCATGTACTGTAAGAGCTGACTTACTT
Organism: Protopterus annectens; assembly: GCF_019279795.1. Taxonomy (NCBI): domain Eukaryota; kingdom Metazoa; phylum Chordata; order Ceratodontiformes; family Protopteridae; genus Protopterus; species Protopterus annectens. The sequence goes on along the minus strand of NC_056744.1, from coordinate 1,484,968,138 downwards.
CTATACAGTCCACACACACTGACAAGGTGTAATGATATGTGATGATAACTGATGAGGGGACAGGACTATACACTATCACTGCAGTACATACACAGTTCAGAGTCACAGGGATTCATTTCAGACAACATTGCAGGACAGTCTGCAATACATACAGGACTCATGTAAAGTACTAGGTGCATAGCCTCATAAGATGATACCAGGCTATTGGCTCAGATGCCCTCATAAGCCTGGCCCAGACTTTGACTCATGCCTCTTCCAAGCCAGCACCTGTTTCCCCTGTCCATCTGGGACACACGCAGGATCCAAGGGGTGTCTCATCCTTCTCCTATGCAGTCATCCAGCTTCCTCTTCAACAGGGGTATACACATACACTGCTAGACATGGGAAGGGAATTTCTTTTACAGACAGTGTATTGTGTGAGACACCACACTATCTAGCCAACAAGTACTATACATGTCACAGACCAGGTGAGGGCCTTGCATGCCTGATGCATGAGTGCAATTTGTCTTACAGATGTGCAGAAATGCCATCAAGGCTGGTTTGGACATGGGCCTGTATGCCAGACACAGGTCACCTATGATCAGTCTGTTTGAGACTGAGTACAGGGACAGGGCTTTCAGTCTACCTGTATAGGATAGGTGTTGCAGACCCTGGAATTGCCTGGTCAGAAACCTCTGTGTTCTCTGCAACTGCTGAATTTGCTTAGAAAGGTACATGACAAATGAGCCATTGTGCTTGGTAATGCGTCTGATGAGGGTGGAGTATATGGAGGTTGTGGCCTCTTGGTTCCTGGATGACATAGCCATTTTTTGTGAGGTAGGCCATGTAGACAACCTTCTTCACAATGGTGCCCACATGGTAGGAAACTGTCAGGTTGCTATCAGCCTTGGTGCACAAGTCACCTCACACCTGACTGCATGCTCAGTACATTATTACTGTCATACTTAGTGTGGATGACATCTGCCACAGCAGGGAGATTGATGCCTCTTCTGGCATTTAGTTTGCAGTAATACTTCTTGCACCAGTCATTAATTGGGTGAGTACCTTTTGGGGTATGCTCACATCAGTAGGGGAATGTAAGACAGTGGCCAGCTTACAAGCATCTCTACACCTGTTCAGCCACAGACTACTGCTTTTGATCTGTACCTCACATACATATATCTCAAACAGTAGAGGCCCCCAGACCAATCCTTGGGGTACACCGCTTTGGAAGGATCTACTACTAGAGATAGGTTCCACTACTTTGAGTGAGTGGGTACTATCATTGGGCCAGTTAGCTACTCATCTGGTAACATACAGTTTGATGCCTAGCTGTGTAGGTGTATGCATCCTGGCCACCTGGGGATTATTGTTAGAGAATTGGGCTAGGTGAAGGTAGGCATTGTTCACCATTTTCCCCCTGTCCCTGTGTTTGTTGTTCACTTCAGAGAGGTTGACCAGGTTTAACAGGCCTGATCTCCCTTTGACAATGCCATGCTGTGTGTGCTCAGGCATTTCAATGTTGTCGATGTCCCTGTTCATAATGTCCTTGATATCGCCTTCCATGCATTTGCAGAGCAGGCCGGTTAGGCTGATATGCACATGATTGCCTGGGTCGGTGGATTGCTCTGCCTTTTTGTATAGGGATGGCAGTGGCTGTACTCAGTGCAGATGGGATGACAACATTGCTCAGGGTGTGGTTGACTACAGTATGGAATGGATCTGAGAACCCATGCCTGTGTTCATGTAGGATGCAGCCAGGGATGGTATCAGGCCTATGGAGAATTCTGTGTTTTGCCTTTGAGAGGGCATTATGGACCTGCTTCCTGATGATGAGGGAAGGGGCAGATGTTGTGCATGTACATGTGTACCAATGGGGGGACAGGGGGATGAGGTCTAAACTTCAACTGTGCACAACTGATTGCCCATATCTATGCCGTATGCATATGTGGTGTTGTTGACCACCACTCCAGAGCAAATCTGTGTGTTGCTTCTGGGATTGCAGACACATGTGTGGAAGGCCTAGTGAATGGCCTTGGTAGATGTGTCCAATTTGCGCTCACAGATAGCCTTAGGGTAATTCAACTGTGACCATATTTGCTTGTGCAGACCAAGGTGACACTGCTTCCAACAAGTCATCTATTCTTTCTTGGCCCTGTCCAGCAATTATATCCACCTATTACTGTATTTGTGTATTGCTGCTGTCCACCACAGCTGCTTACCCTACCTTGAGGGAGATGATGTTGTCTTGTCAGGTATTGCTGAGTCCATACAGCTATGTAGGTACCCATATAGTATTTTGGTGTGGGCCTGGACACTACTGCTACTTTCATCTGATGGGACATTGGCTGTGAAGCTACTTCTACCTGCTCTGCGGGGATTTCTTGTCATTTGTGTAAAGATAATTTTGTTTGACCTTGACAAGGGGGGGCAGGGGGGATGGTGACCAGTACAGTGATGGCTATATGGTCAGATCTTACCAAGGAGGATGACACTGTAGGAGTACTACAGTGGCTACTCATGTTGGCCAAGACCAGGTACAGGATATTTCCACCTGTTGCAGGAGTGTTAACCAGCTGATCCATTGCATTGCTATTGACAAAGCCGAGGAATCTCTGTGCATCCATGTTCAGGTGGCATAGGTCATGCACACTATGACTGGGTAGTTGAAGTCACCAGGAGCAGGGTAGACATATGAATCCTGACAGATTCCAACAAGTCTCAATAACTGTGGTGGGTGTCCAAAGTCATGGTTGGTGGCCTGTAGCTACCTATGATTTGGGTAGGTGTTTTGGCAACTGTTAACTGCAGTCAGTATGTCTTTTGTATGTCATAATGTTTGGCCAGCCTGGAGGTGTGTATGTGTATGATAATGTTCAACACTCCACCTCCTGTGTCTTTGCAGCCCTCCATTTGGAGTCTAAACATATGATGGGATGAGTAACATAACCTGGCAAGGTTAGTGCGCTCAGCAGAGCTACAAAGCAGGTGTCAGTGATTGCACACATTTCAGCATCCTACAGGACAAAGTATGCTTGCATTGCCATGGGTGTCAGGCTAAGACTTAGGCACCTAGCTCCTGTTAGAGCCAGGCATCTGCACAAAGGCACACATCACTGGTGGGCACAAGCCGGAATAAATGTCACTTTATGAATCTAGCTGAAACACACTTAGTTGCCATCGAAGATGGTGTCACATTCACAGGTCTACACAGCAGGATATACTGACAATCACATGTATGCTATTATGTTATGACATCAGTCTTTAATGGGTTGCCAGTGATGTGCCAGACAATACACAACTGTATGAGGCATTGACTACAGATGTGATACAGACATGTGGTCAGTCTGCAAAAACCTAGACAGTTGTCAGGTTTGGGTTCAGTATATCACATATGGTTCAACACACACTTTTGCACCTGTTGTGTAGTATGCACATACCCTATGTACATCTCTTGCAATTGTAAGACAAGCATATGTACCATAGTAGCATTCATAGGTGACATATGAATATTTTCAACATCTGAGGAGCTGGCCTAGCAGTGTCACACAAAGTATTGGACAACAGATACTCCAGTAGTAGTCATACATGAGCTGACCTTTGCTGGGGTGACTCAGGGACCAGAGATGTGATCCATGTCAGTGCAGACAGGGTAAGCAGGAATGGCTATAGGTGTAGGGCAGCAGCATGTGAGTCCAGCATGTTTTGTTGTGATCTAGTGTTTAATGTCCTATTTGACATTATTGCATCCCTACTTCTGCATTCCAGTACAAGCTTACATGATTGACATACCTGTTATAGTGCAGACAAGTTTCCTTAGAGTACTGCAAATGGTTAGGTTTGTGTAGTGGCAGTCTTTATTTGTGTAGATGGGTCAGACCTGTGGTGCATAGGCAGCAGCTTGCCTTTTGTAGGTAATGCGCATGATCAGGTGATGACCTGTGCACCAATCAGTTTCTCCCACTTGCTACTTGCACCCAGAGTGGCTGTGCTGTCTTTCCATTAGCCAATGCTATAGCAACACAGTGCTATAATTAAGCCCTTCATGTG
>NC_056744.1:1484944109-1484959109 GCF_019279795.1 Protopterus annectens | reverse complement strand
GCCACTAGGTGGCACTGCCTACCCACTCTACATACTTAAACTCTTATTTGCTGAGTTTTGTGCTTCACCCCAGCAGACTCTCTTCCTCTCATATAATACTTATCCTGCCAGTCTGCTTTGTCAAGTTTATATATATTTTCTCATTTTTCCTTTTCTCTACAGATTAGTCTCACCTCTGCTGTTCTGATCCAGCAGTTTCTCTGAGCTTCCTCGCTCCAGCTACATTGCACTGATTGGTTATGTTAGCCACCTTCTCCCTGGCTCTACCCAGTCCGTTCGCCCCTCAGGCTCACTCCGATCCCCTACCCTGCCCCCAAATCTTACCCGCCCCCACTACTCCTACTTTTATTATGACTCATCTCTTCCCTTCTTCCTTCCATCCAGCCAATCTCTGCCTCACTCTATCCCCTCCCTCTCTCATCTACACTTATCAAATACAGTCACTCCCACCCAACCCTTTAAAGTCTGTATTCACATCTAATCCCCTTCCTACTACCAGACTCAGCCACACTTCTTTAAATCCTATAAATCTTAACATATCATACTTACAGCCTTTTACTATGCACTCTTAACTACTCCAAACCCTCCATATCCCCTTTATCCTCTTACTAATTCTAATCCCATTAAACCATGCTAATTCCTTCTCCACTAGCCAACTCCCCCCTCCTTTCTGTCCCATACCCCCTCTCCCAACCACCATCCTTACCCCACAAAGACACACTTCCACACTATTTCCTCCTCTTTAGTTCAGCTAAAAATTATACCATCCTCTATAATATATATATATATATATATATATATATATATATATATATATATATATATATATATATACCAATATTGCACTCTCCAGAACACTTAAAAAGCAAACCAAACCTCCTACTTCCATTTTTCTTTAACATCCTCTGTCTAGCAGTGATATACACCCCAACCTTGGACCTAATACATCGACTGACATCAATCCCCCAGTCACAACTATATGACTAACCATAAAACCTCAAACTATTTACAATCAATGCCCATAGTCTCAAAAATAAAACAGCCCACTTTCATGCATGTCTAAACCACAATCTACCTGATATTGTTGCCATCTCTGAGATCTGGCTAAAGCCCCACATCTCTGACTCTGAAATCCTACCTCTCGAGTTTCAAGCCCTCAGATATGACCACTTAAACAGGAAAGGTGGAGGGTAAGCCTTAATTTACTCTAACCTAATCTTCATTATTCCTTTCCCAAATCACATTCCTCAATTCAATAACGCAGAGCTTGTAATAGGATTATTAGAAATGAATAACCATAAAAGCATTTGTATCATGGCCCTTTCCATCCCACCTGGAAACAATACTACAACCCTTGAAGAAATCCTCCTATGGGCCTCAACGGGTTTATATTATTTGCATGAACACTCACATGAGCGAATACGTCTTGAGCAACATACACTGAGCAAAAACCTGTAACATCGAAAGACGCAAACAAAATACTCAACACACGAAAACGCTTGAAATGCTTTTATGCACGGGGGCAAGCCCTCCTGCACCCCCTACACCCCCCTACTTAAATATACCATCTCCGAGATTGCACTCCATTGAAGTCAAGTGAATAATTCCCTATGGCAATCTCCGTTCATGTCTTCGATATTTGCGACATTCGCTCACTATGTGTCACTCAAGACATATTCACTCATGTGAGCTTTCATGCAAATAATATAGACCCGGCCTCAACTAATGTTAAGTTCAAGACCTACATACTAGGTGACGTAAACATAGATTGGAACAAAACTAATAACTATAGTCCCACCATATCTATCAATCTATTCAACTTTACCCAAGTAACCAACTCCATTACTAGACTCAACAAATCTAATCCCCCAGGATCCAGTCTTGACTGGATCCTAGTCACCCATCCAAAATCTCGAACCCCAGCATCTTACCAGACTCCATTAGTGACCACCTGCCAGCTTTCATCCACCGAGCAGCCTCCTCCTCACCTCATCTACAGCAATGCATCCACACATGTAACCTTAGTAACTTTGACCCCACATGTTTCTCAGAGTTCCTCAAAGGAATAAACTGGAATACCCTAAAAACTCTTCCTCTAGACAATGCCATAGAATTTTTTAACTCTACCTTCTTAAATGCCCTAAACTTCCTAGCTCCACCAAGAATAAAAAGAATAAAAGCCAATACCACCCCATGGCTAACTAAAAATATTAAAAGACTTATGCAACAAAGAGATAAACCCTGGAAACTTTACCACCTCAACAAGCAGCCTGAAACCCTTCTTAAATATAAATAACTCTGCAACCTTGCTAAAAAACTAATTATCAAAGGAAAAAATCCTACAATATTAAACTCCAGTCTATCCACTCCAAAACTGCCAGTCAATTCTGGAATTCAATTAACTCACTTCTCAACCCAGGTACCAAAAACAATCTCTTCCTTGACACCAGCAATTCCAATCCAGAAATAGCCTCTCTATTCAACTCCTTTACCAACTCAGAACTAACCAATACCTTCCGATACAACAGTCCTTCTCCTTAACTCAACCCCTCTACCCTGGCCTCTACCCAATCCACCATCCCTAACCCTCCTCCCATATTTGAACTTAAACCCATCTCTACCTCCTATATAAAAAAACTACTCTCCAAACTAAAACCATAGTCCAATGCCCCTGACAATATCCCATCTCTCTTTCTAAAAACTGCTGCAGATGGAATCGCCCTCCCCATTAGCATCCTGATCAATAGATCCATACAGGAATCCTGTGTCCCCAAACTGTGGTGTGCAGCCTTTATTCTACCTCTCCACAAAGGAGGCAAACACAATAATATGTCAAACTTTCTCCCCATAGCTATCCTCTCCCCAGTCTCAAAAATTCTGGAAAAATGCCTCAACCTCCAGCTCATGCCTTTCCTAACCAGAAACCAACTTATCACTCCAACCCAACACGGATTATGACCTGGCCATAGCACAATGACTACTCTTCTCTCTTTCTTACATATAGTCAAACAGGCTGGTGATTCCGGAGAAATAGTAACATCAGTTCTATTAGATCTCTCCAAGGCATTTGACAATGTCTCCCACACCCATCTCCTGAGCCACCTTTTTAAACTTAATCTCTCTCAGAATACCCTATCCTGATTCTCAAATTACCTACCTGATAGATCTCAGGATGTGAAATGGAAAAAAGGCACCTCACCTTTCCTGCCTACCCACGCTGGTGTACCCCAGGGATCCATCCTTGTTCCAGTGCTGTTTAACATCTTTATCAATTATTTCCACTTGGCCATACCTAACACAAACTCATACAATATGCAAATGACACAGCTTTAGTCTACTCTGCCTCTAACCTCCCTGAGCTCCAAACAAAGACACAAACTGCCTTCTTCACCACAGAGAACTGGATGCTTCAAAACCACCTTTCTTTAAATGCTAACAAATCCAGAATATTGTTATTCTCTCCCTCAAAATCCTTCCCTCTTGATAAAAACTCCTTCCAAACTTTCAGCCATAACAACTCTCCCATAGAGGTTATTCCCCTCACTAAACTACTTGGAGTAACTATAGATGAACACTTAAAATTTGATACTCACATGCAGGAAAACATAAAAAAAATCAAAAACTTGGCATGCTATACAGAAACAACCACTTTCTCTCTCCTTCTACTAGACAAACTCTTGCCACTACCTATCTACTTCCATCACTAATTTACGGCGCTCCTTTACTAACCAACTTATCTTCCTCTATCTCTTCCAAATTTGAAAACTAATATAATAAAATTTCTGAATTCACCACCAAAGCCAAATACTCCTTCCATCATTGTATTGCACTCCACTTGTTAAACTGGCTAGAACTCCTCAACTATCTAGACTACCTCCAACATACTACAGTACATAGGCTCATATTCAAACCTACTAAATGCCCTGCACTAACCATTATCCTACAACCATACACCCCACAGAGAACTCTTAGATCTACACTCCAAAACCTAATCACTGTCCACAAACCTAAGCATCCTGCTGGACAAATTCTCCTATCATTTTCCTTAGCCAGAAAATGGAATTCTCTCCCCCTTAATTAAGGACTTCAGCAAACATTGATAACTTTAAATCTCAGCTCCATTCTTACCACTCCTCTAATTGGAAGTGCAACTGCATTCTCCCCACCTAACCTACTTTTATTTCACTACATCTTGAATTTTTAAATACCTTGGCTCACTCTGAATGCTTGCTAACCCAACGATACTGCTATCAATGTATATATTATAAATATTTTTTCTCTTTTTCTCTCTTCTCTTTGAAGTGAACACATTACTAACATCCTCAAGATTTATATGCTATGTAACCACTGTACAATTTACATCTCTAACTTGAAATGTATTTGTATTTTGTAACTCTTTTTACTATATTTTGCTGTATCTTTAACTATACTATGTATTGTGGAGCTTTCTCCCCGGGCCTCCACTGAAAACAGGCTCCCGGAGCCCAGTGGACCTCCCCAGTCACCAAACTGTAAATAAATAAATAAATAGTTAAAACAGCATGCATGAGTGGTCCCATTAACCCAAACCAACAGATTTGAAACAGTTGCATAGCAAACAGAACACATACATGAATGGATCAACAATAAGCATTTGAACAGCATGCACGTTACATTGATGGCAACAGGCCACCAATAATGGTATTTGAGCAAGGCATCTTAATATGCAACCAATGAAATATATGAACAATAATAGACCACATGTCCCAACAATAGGTATTGAGAACAACATACCCGTAGTATATGAATAATAATTATTGATGTAGATGAAGGGTGGGGGGAGAGAATTAAAGTTCCATTAATGACTGTATTGGCTTCTAATTGTCACAACAGTACTGCTCAATACTCTATAGGTCTGCCTCACTTTACATCTACCTATGGCCCATAGCTTCTGTTGCACATAAATACCTGTTAGACTGTCAACCTGTAATGGTATGGGGCAGACTGGGTACACTGTGGCTACTTTACTGGAGGGGGCTTGTACATGTCAGGGTTACATACTTGACAATGAAGGGGTACCCTGCAATGATGTGTGAGTCTGCTACTAGCATAGTTCACCTGGATTCCTATCTGTGTCCAAGGTGACTGGCAGCAGTGACCACTAGCTGTGACACCTTGACACTTGAGAGACATGTATCAGAGAAAGGGCATGATGTATGTATCTATCCTGCTGTCATTTGCAGGCATATGGGGTTGAACAGTGGAACAGTTGTACACAGTGTATAAATATACCCTTCATACAGCTACTAAGCACATTACCTTACCTGTAAGACCTGTGGAGAAATATCTGTTAACACTTTCTGAATGCTTCTACAACTATTCCATTATATTAGTATATCACTCATACAGCTACTATACACATTTCTTTACCTGTAAGAGCTGTGGAGAATATCTCTGTTAACACTTTCTGACTGTTCCTATACATATTCTGGTGTATTAGTATACCCTTCATACAGCTACTGCACACATTTCTTTACCTGTGAGACTTGTGGGGAAAATATCTGTTAACACTTTCTGACTGTTTCTATGAATCTTCAGGGTTTCTGTTGTGTATATATGCACACATCTCAGTACCACTCCCTGGATTTGAACCATGTCTGGGTGTGCTAAAATGAACAGCACTGCTGCTTTCCATCACACTGAGCTACCGGGGAACTGCTGTTTCTTGCTTGACTGATTTCTGACTAATACTCTCTTGGTTGGACAGTCTGACCTTGTAATCCTGAAATCCACACATGGCAGATAGTTATTATAGGTTCATAGGTTCATAGGTTCATACTAGGCTATCTGCCCGAGGGCATTTACAAGCCTAGCCCATCGTTTTGTGGCTTACGCCACCCCTTTAGTATGGGGAACTATACCCATTATTTTGCTGTGCCTCTGTCGAGCAGTGACACTGAGGTAATCCCTGGGGTATATCTGCGATCTCCCATCCATTGGTCAAGATTTCTCTTGAACAAGGCCAGCGAGGTGCTCTGCCTCACATGTACCGGGATTTTGTTCCACAGCATAGGGAGTCTTTGGGTGATGAATCTATCCCTCCAGCACGTCCTATTAATAGCCGTGTCAAGGTTTAAGTCTCCTGCCCTTGTGGCTCTGATGGATCTAGATTTTTTGAGGTGAAGCATATTCATCAAATCTGGGTTTGACATGGCCTTGTATGTTAGGCAAAGGTCACCTCTGAGCAAGCGGTGGCGACTGAATAGAGCTGGAGTTCTTTCAGTCGGGCAGCATAGGACAGATTTTTGAGACCCTTTATCCTTTTGGTGAGGAACTTTTGTGGCCTCTCCAGCTGCTGCAAGTGTCGGGTCAGATACATTCCGAATGGGGCATTGTACTCAATCATTGGTCTGATGAGTGATGAGTAAAGGGAGACTATGACCTCCTTGATCTAGATGAGAATCCCTTCATGATAAGGTGGGCAATGTAGAAGGTCTTCCTAACTACTTTAGCTACATGGGTGTCGAATGACAGACTACTATCAACCTGGGTCCCCAGGTCCCTGATAACTTCTTCTGTGCTCAGTGGATTGCCACCTATTTGGTAGCTAGGGGTAACCTTGTTTTTCCCGAAGGGTATGACTATGCATTTTTTGGCATTTAACTTTAGGCCGTGGCTCTGGCACCAGTTATCCGTTTCTGTGAGACCCTTCTGAAGGATATCTGTGTCAGATGTGTTTTCTACTATGGCGCCCAGTTTGCAGTCATCTGCAAACTTTGTTAGCCATAACCCTCCTGTGTTTGCTTGTACTTCGGAAAAGTAGATGCCAAACAAGAGTGGGCCCAGGACTGAGCCCTGTGGGACACCACTTGTGACAGGCTTTGAGTCTGACATGGCGCCAGCAGCTCTGACCCTGTGGGTTCTGTCACTCAGCCAGTTTGCAACCCATCTTGTGATGTATGGGTTGACATTTAAGCTGATGAGTTTTTCAATGATACCCGAATGGGGTATTGTATCGAAGGCCTTAGCCAGATCGAGGTAGGCTGTATGGACTGCCTTTCCCTCATCAATGGCTTTGGTGACTGTTTCGAAAAAGTCAACCAAGTTTAAAAGGCATGATCTGCCTTTGACAAAGCCAAACTGGGTTGGATCCAAAGTCTGCAAATTCCCTATGTCTTTATTTATGAGGTCCATTATGATCCTCTCCATGGCTTTGCAGATAAGGCTTGTCAAGCTAATGGGCGGTAATTTCCAGGGTCGGTGGAGGCACCGCCTTTGTGAAGTGGTACCACAGTTGCAGTGCACCACTCCTGGGTACGTATCCAGAGGTAAGACTTTGATTAAACAGCTGTCCTAGCTGTGGGTTTAATTCCTCATTGAGTTCATGGAGCACACAGCCGGGGACACCATCAGGTCCCATGGATGCTGTGTTTTTGCTTTGGAGAGAGCAGTTCTCACTTGGGCGCTGGAGATGTTTGGGGGCTGCAATCGTTTGGTATAGATATCTCTCCTTTTGGGGAGGGGAGAAGTTTGCACTGAACCTGTCAGCCAGTATGTTGGCAATGTCTGTAGGATCAGTAATCTTCACATCATTTTGAACTAGCTCTGAGCATATCTGGGAGTTTCCTCCCAGGTTTCTAACATAGCTAAAGAAGGCCTTATGATTGTCTTTTGAGTCTTTAGCTATTTTTCTCTCGAAATTTGCTTTGGATGATTTTATGAGAGCTCTTAGTTTTTTACTTATAGTGATCAAGGGTGTCTTACCTTTTAAGGATTTTGCTCTATCTTGTAGTAGCTTCCTCCTTTTGTTGTAGAGTTTGTTTATGGCTGGGGTCCACCAGACTGGACGCTTGCCTTTGGTACAAAGAGTCTTTGTTTTGCTTGGGATTGCCTTATCCATGCAGTCCTGCAGGTGCTGGTAGAAGGCATTTGTAAGTGATTCAGCGGCTTGAGTACTGTTTTCCACCGGCTCGGGGGCCTTAAAGGAGACCACACTAGTCTTTAGAAGTGTGAAGTCGGCTTTTGAGAAGTTCTTTACTGTGGTCTTTTTTATTTCAGGTGGGGGTGGGATGAGGACCTCCAGCGAGATTAGTTTGTGGTCTGATCTCACCAGTGAGGGTACACCTCCGGTGTTGAACATTGTGCTCCCATGTTCGTGATGATGAGATCAAGTATGTTATCTCCTCTTGTGGGGATGGTGACTAGTTGTTCCATGGCATTTGAGTTTATGAATTCCAGGAACTTTTGGGCTAGGGTGTTTGGGCTTGAGTAGTGTTCCCAGTCTATATTAAGGTAATTGAAGTCACCTAGTATGATGGTGTTTGGTGATACATTTATCCCTCTAGTGTTTTCAGGAAGGCCATGTGAGGTTCCTGAGTTTGTGAGGGTGGCCTGTAACATGCTACAATTTGCAGAGCAGTCTTGCCTATGGTTAATTGCACCTGGATGGTCTCCGATGCATCGTGGGTTGCCACCAGTCTTGAGGTGTGGGTGTCCTTGATGAATATGGATACCCCCCCTCCTTTCTTGGTATTGTCCAGATTTTGGGGCCAGAACGCATGATATGAGGTAAAACCTGATAGCGCTGGGGTGCTCTCAGGAGCCTTGAACCAGGTTTCTGTCACAGCACAGACATCGATGTTCTCCATACTGAGAAGGGCCTCGAGTGCGTGCATTTTGAGATTTAGACTTCTGGCATTGAGCAGCATTACCCTTAGTTTGTTTCCTTTTTTGTGTTCTAGGGTGGTAGGTTTAGAATTTGAGCCTTGCCTAAAAAGGCACTATGGGGTGGCAAGAGCCTTTGCCAATATCCAGAATCCCAGGGTGACAGGTGCAAGCCATCCCTTGTGAAGCAGCATGGCTTGTCCAGCATGTCATCCCAGGCAGACAGACACTGGATCCCCTTTGAATGACACCAGTGTTTAAGCCAATTGTTAAAGCTGATCATCTTATCTCTGTATTGTGGCATCATTCTTGGTGAAGGTAGGATACTGCTCAAGGTCAGGGTCATACCTGTCTGGGCTACATAATCAGAGAGCTCCTCAATGTCTCTTTTCATGTAGTCCAAGGAGGTACGTCTCAGGTCGTTTACACCAGCGTGGACAATGACTGAGTCATATTTGTACCTGCTGTTGAGAGACCTGAGTGCTTGCGTTATGTGGCGGATTCTAGCGCCCGACAGGCAGCTTACTGTGACCTTCTCCTTACTCAGTCTGGTGAGCGGGATGTCAGTGTGTCTGACTATGGAGTCACCAATGACTAGTGTGTATTACTCCTTTGACATAATGCAATCTGGAAAGTAAAGGTTAACACAAGACTGTAATGCATACTAGCTGTTTCCCAGAACAGACTCAGTTATTTCATGCTGTAAATGCCATATTTGCTGTAAAGAACTTGTACACATTATATTTCTACAACAGCATACCAGAGTAAACACAGCAGTTTGTTGTATATTTTTATTACAGTGAAATGACACTTTTATTAATGGACATCCTATGGATACGTATTAGTGTGACAAACGTGCTTTATTCATTAGACACATTACACAATCTACCTACTGGCAGTAAACAATGTACTCCTTCTACTTTATGATACTATATACTGCAAGATAGAGCTGTACTCACCAGCCTGTCAGAGCAGCCTTCTGAGTCTGTCTGCATGGGCCTCGATGTTCATAGCCTTCTCTGCTGTAGCTGTAGGGGTGAGAAACAAACATTATGCATACCTGTCTATCACATACTCAGGTGAGAATTTGGTACAGCTATATCTGGGATACTTACAAACTGCTGGAGCATGCTGGTCCCCGAGCATCTAGGATCCATTGGGCCAAGAGCTCCCCCTTCCTATGCTTTAGGTCAGCATAATGATACCGTACCTGCTCACCATTTTGGAAGAATCCAGTGGGTTTGGTGAGGGCACATGCCAGATGGTCCCAAGTCTCCACTTTGTACTGAGAGCCTGGAACTGGTACTGCAGCAGTCTGTTGTCATGGTGTTATATGAGGAGTCTAGCCGTGACCCTAGACTCCAGGATGCCCTAGCGCTGCACCCAAAAGTGCACTCCCTCTCCAACACCAGGTATGTTCCTGCAGAAATCAAACTAAACATGTTATGGCTTTATTCCCACCTGTATGGTTTAAATAAGGCCATATTCCCACCCTTTGGCATCATTGGACCATTTTGTAAATGCTAAGCTCAGCTAAGCAGTGTGCAAATCTGCTAAGCTGGGTTGAGCAGTGCTTAAAGAGTAATTGCTGAGCATTGCTTACTAGTGCACAAATCCATTTAGCTGAGCTGACTGCTGCTTAACATTCACATTTAAGCAATGCATACACTGGCTAAGCATGGCTGAGCTATGCTAACCAATGCTCACTTTTCATTTTAGAAAAATATCAGGAGACTGGCTTAATTAATCATTGCTGACATATTAGTAAGTGTATATGATTTACTTTACATGACATCCATCTATGTGCTTTCATTACATTACCATGGAGTGTGACTACACTGTAAGGGACACTTGTGTATACATGAGTAATTTCACATGTTATATGCACTCACACTTACATTTTAGACCAGCTACACTACACTGGTTGACAAATATCAATTACTATATAATTTAAAATTAAATTAATAATTTCAAAACTACTTTCCCATGTAAAAATATGCCGCTGTGGTACGGCGGTAGCATTGTTACATCACAGCAATAGGTTCTCCCGTTCGATTCTCGGCTGGGCTTGGGAGTGCCTTCTGTGTGGAGTCTGCATGTCCTCCCCGCAGTTGGGTAGCGTTCGAAAGACATGTGTGTGTAAATGGGCGTGCCTTTGTTGAAGGTTGAGCATCAAGCTGGCACCTTGACGTTTTGTAAAAACTCTACTGCCAATCATTAGCGGACCGGAGTTCTGCTGTGGTGACCCCTTACCGGGAAAAGCCAAAAGACAAACAACAAAACTTTCCCATGTAAAACTAAAGTGGCTGCTTTTGTACTCAAACTGTAACTGCCTGCTTGCAAAGCCGGGACTCTAACCACTACACTTTCTTGTTATGATAATTTCAACTGTATATTTTTATTTATCTCCTATGGGATGTTTAAGTAATGCTGGGCAGAGGGCCATAATGCACACACACACTCAGCTACTCTTAAACATACCTTAGAATGGAAAAAAAAGTAAAACAATTCATAAACCCACTTTATTTACATGTATCTGTACTCCATGTCAGTCACAGTATGGGTAATTGTGAATGGACACAGGGAGAGATTTTAATTATTGCTTTTACAAACTTAGGAAGTGTGACTGTGGTTTTCTAGCAGATCATTGGCAAATCACTCAGGTGTTAAGTCAGAACATACTGACAGACATTTGGCTTTCAGACTTCATACCCTTCAGTACATCCATGCTAATGCAACCCTTTTATTCTATCAGCTTTCTGGGTTTGTCTGTACAATATTTAAAAAGTGACCCCTTTTGAGTGTCTTTGTCACCCCAATTATTTATGACTTTGTACAGCTTTCTTGCTCTTGGAGGGTGAGAAGTATGTGAGGCAGGAATCTGGGCATTCTGAAGCAACCTGTACAGTTAACGGCTATAGCCATATGGCACTTTCATATGGCAGATGTGTGTTTCAGTCTTCATACCCTTCAGGAAGTCCATGCTACTGCATACCTTTTATTCTATCAGCGTTCTGGGTTTGTCAGTGCAATATTTAGGGAATGTCCCTATTTGTGTGCCTTTGTCCCTCCATTATTTATGGCTTTGTACAGCTTTCTTGCTCTAGGAAGTTGAGAAGTATATGAGGCATGCATCTGGGCATTCTGCAGCAACCTGTATAGTTAACGGCTATGGCCATATGGCAATTTCATGCGGCAGACATTTGTGTTTCAGTCTTCATACCCTTCAGGAAGTCTGTGCTACTGTATACCCTTTATTCTATCAGCTTTCCAGGTTTCTCAGTGCAATATTTAGGGAATGTCCCTATTTGTGTGCCTTTGTCCCCCCATTATTTATTACTTTGTGCTGCTTTCTTGCTCTAGGAAGTTGAGAAGTATGTGAGGCAGGGTCTATATCACTTAGAAAAAATGGCAGAAGTTCAAACCCCATATGTTCGAACTTCTAACCTCAAAGTGCAAAACCATCGAAGGCTTAGAACAGCTATTTGTTTCCCAGGGGAAAAAAATCTCTGTTCCAAGAAACACACACACAACACAAACACACCTAAATCCTTATAAACCTACACTAAACCTTACATACACCACTATCTATGCACTAACCCAAACCCTAAGGACCATCACTGTCTCACACTTACCTTACCCGCACCCTAACCCTAAGGTCCATCACTATAGTACACTTACCTTACCCGCACCCTAACCCTAAAGTCCATCACTATTGCACAATTACCTTACCCACACCCTAACCCTAAAGTCCGTCAATATCGCACACATACCTTATCTGCACCCTAACCCTAAAGTCCATCACTATTGCACACTTACCCGCACCATAACCCCAACGTCCGTCACAATCGCACATTTACCTTAACCCGTTCCATAACTTTCGCACCACAATGGAGAAAATGTCGAAGCTGCAGAAACAGCCAACCAATTTTTTTCCCTGGGAAAGAATTTGGTGTTCTGTGGCTTCGCGATAATCAGTTTTCAAAATTCACAGTTTGAACATATGGTGTTCGAACTGCTGCAATTTTGTCAAACTGATAGGAACCCTGTGAGGCAGGCATCTGGGCATTCTGCAGTAACCTGTACTGTTAACGGCTATGGCCATATGGCAATTTCATATGGCAGACATTTGTATTTCAGTCTTCATACCCTTTAAGAAGTCTGTGCTACTACATACCTTTTATTTTATCAGCTTTCCCAGTTTGTCAGTGCAATATTTATGGAATGTCCCTATTTGTGTGCCTTTGTCCCTCCATTATTTATGGCTTTGTACAGCTTCCTTGCTCTAGGAAGTTGAGAAGTATATGAGGCAGCATCTGGGCATTCTGCAGCAACCTATACAGTTAATGGCTATGGCCGTATGGCAATTACATATGGCAGACATTTGTGTTTCAGTCTTCATACCCTTTAGGAAGTCTGTGGTGCTGCATACCTTTTATTCTATCAGGTTTCCAGGTTTGTCAGTTCAATATTTAGGAAATGTCCCTAATTGTGTGCCTTTGTCCACCCATTATTTATGGCTTTGTACAGCTTTATTGCTCCAGAGGGTTGAGAAGTATGTGAGGCAGGCATCTGGGCATTCTGCAGACACCTGTTCAGTTGACGGTTATGGCCATATGGCACTTTTACAATGCAGGGGGTGTGGACAAAACCTGTCACACACCCCCAGCATTGTTTGTTGCTCCCCTAGCTATTTCAGTGTCTGTAGACACTGAAATGCTCATTTTATTTTATTTTAGTGTCTGAGGGCACTTAAATACTTAAAAAAAAATGCCATAGGGCACTTTCTGAGTGCAGGAGGCATGTTGGATGTGCGTGCACTGCTTAGACACACCTCCTGCACTCGGTACTCTTCGTGTCCTTTTAACCTTAGCAGTAGCATGCCTTCATGAATATATGCAAGGTGCGCTGCTCCTGCATGGGGTTTATCGAATCCAGGGGTATGTTTTTTCCCCCAAACATTATTAATTTATTAGTTTCAACCTGAAAAGTTGGCTCGAGTGACTACCTTTTTGTAACAAACATAATAATATCATGCAGCAGTCATAAACTATTCAAATGCATTACTATACTATTTAGTCATCATTACTTATCAGTTTAATAGCCATCTAATGAGATTAACATTACATTATTTACACCACCACAAAAAAAAAAAAAAAAAAAGAAGAACAAGAAAAAAAAGTGAAATGGCAGCAATGCTATTTCAAACCAGAAAAAAGTATTACATGTGTGTGCATGTTCCTTGTGTATAACCAAAGTGTGATGACCTGAAAAGTAAATGCTTTTAAAAAACTGTTTTGCATTTTTTTTTCAGGTTACACTTCTCAAAAAAGAAAAAAAACAATGATGCATCATCTGTTTTAGGTTTTGTCAAAGATACAAGGGAAAATTAAAAACGAAATATCCAAGCCAGTAAAGCAGTAAAGGAAAAAGTGTAAAAGTAATAAAATACATGTTTTTTCCTTGAAAAACTTTGAAAGACTGTGTAAACCATTTTAAAAATATTAATACTTTGTATTATCAGTATGCCACTCTCTGTTAGTCCAGTCTCCCTGTTAAAATATAATAAATAAATAAATAAAAACTCTATTCTTCATACAAAAGTACATGATCAGTCCATTCATTTCATGGCAGGGTGCTAATGATCATTTATGTCAAAATATATTCATGAAACCCTGAGAAAACTTCAGTACTGGATGTTGATTGTAGGTGGTGATGACATCAGTTCTGGATATTATCCGCAGAGGAGAAATGAGCATGGATTGCAGAATTTACATGATGTTAATGGATAAACATTTGTATCTACATTTTAAACTGCTGTCTATTCAGACTTAGTACTTGAGGATGAATCACTGATGATCTAAAGTGACAGTTACAGTAGGACCACTTTTTATGAGATTAATGTGTGGCAATGAATGATTTTGTAGAATGTCGTTATAGGGACAGATAATATCAAAGGACAAGGGAAAAAGTAACCGTTGAGAAAAAGTGACTAAACCCTACTTCAACAGTGGTTTCAGGGGACGGATTAGCATAATGGTTAAAGTACAAAGTCATACTTTTCAACTGCACAGGTATTTCGAGAATGTCCAGATTTTTGTCTCATATTGCTAGAATTTTCCTTATAAAATGTGTGCTTTACTGGAAAATCACTGAGGATTGAAGTCACTAAATAATGACATATATTTGAGTTTCAGACTTCATATACATCAGATAATGCATAATGACACAAATCCTGTTACTCTAGCACCTTCTAAGTTTATAAGGGCAATATTTAAAATCTGTCCCTATTTTTGGGCCTTTGTCCCCCCATTATTTTAGACTTTGTCCAGATTTCTTGCTCTAAGAGGTTGAGAG
>NC_056744.1:1484906609-1484939109 GCF_019279795.1 Protopterus annectens | reverse complement strand
CTAATTGGAGAAGAATTGCCCACATATTCTGTAGCTATTGCCAGATTACTAGGACTCTATCGAATGCCACAGGTAACAAGAATAATGTGATTTTACACTTTATTTTATTTATGGTATGTGCTTTTGTTAAGAAAGTGCCAAGCAGTTCTTTCATTTTTGTTACAAATTAAATTACATAAGTGCATTTAAACATTTATAAATGTGCTGATTTTCCAGTGTCCAGTGGAAGCCAAAGGCTATAGATTGCTACATAAGAAATCAAACTTATTTTGAGTGATAATGTTCTGTGCAAGGACATAAGCACATTTTTTTGTAGCTGAACAGATAATAACTGTATTACTTTTCATGGAATACAGACGGTTTTATGAGGAACAATGTCCTAGGATTCACATATGGAAGAGATATGAGGTGCAGTAGGGCACCCTGCTGTGATGCAATAATACCTGCTATCTGCTGGTGGGTCAGGTGCTGCCTCAGAGACTGCACCTACTATAACTGAAAAAAGTTATACTGGGGACAATGATACATGCTTAAGATTGCCATGGTATTTTTCCTATTGATAGAGGCTGATATAATGACTGCATCAGATACAGATTATAAAGGTCAGATCTGGAACACAGAATACTAGGATATGCTTCACATATGTTGAACAGAGACATAGCTGGTAGAAAGCTGTGGTACAGTGGGCACAACATAAGTGAAACAGCCAAGTGCTAACATAAATTTTCTGTGGCTTAGTCCCTGCAGCTGGTACAGCGATTTCGCATATGGAGAGCCAAGGATGGCATATAGAGACATCAGGTTATGTTCATCAGTGGATGGACAGGTTCTGACCTGCACATTGCAACAGTTTCAGAAAAATGGCAGAATGGAAACTGTGAATGAGATTGCAGGAAAAAGAAAATGCCAGAACATAGTCTCTGCCTATTGTAATTACATTTTAGACTGGACATTCTGTGAAAACTATGAGCCCTAGATTCATAAGGTCATAAGATGTTACTAGGCTAGTGACCTGAGGATCTTTACAAGCCTAGCTGTAAAATCCCAATAAAATACCAGATGAGAGATATCTGCTATGCCCAGGAAATTTTCTAGCAAAGATTACTCCTGTCCAGGAGAGAAGCAGGGGCAATCCCCAGCAGAAATGTACAGTTTCCCATCCAGTTGTCTAGGTTGCACTTAAATAGGGTCATAGATGTGCTCTGGTTGACATGGATTGGAAGCCTATTCCAGAGGAGTGGCAACCTCTGTGAGATGTATCTGTAGGTCCTATTTATGTCACAGGCTAGGCTGAGTTCCCTGGAATAGGTGACTCTAGTGCCATTTAACTTATGGATGTGAAGCATTTTCATTAGTTTGGGTCAGAGATAGATCTGTAAGCCTGACACAAGTCACATCTAAGTAGTCTATATGCTACTGAGTACAGTGACAGCGACTTCAGTCTGTCTGCATAAGGCATGTGCTGGAGACCCTGAATTTTCTTAATTAGAAATATCTGAGGTGTCTCAAGCTGCTGCAGGTGTCTGGTACAGTACATACTAAAGAGAGCATTACATTCGATAATAGGCCTGATGAGGGATGAGTACAGGGAGGTTATAACCTCTTTTGCTCTTGAAGCGATGCCTTTGCTAATTAGGTGAGTGATGTAGAATGCCTTCCTCTCCACAGTAGACCCATGGTGGTTGAACTTGAGGTCACATTCAACTTGTGTTCCCAGGTCACTCACTACAGAATTGATACTTAGGGTATTATTGTTTATGTTATAATCAGCAGAGATATTGTTTTTACCAAAGGGAATTATAATGATTTTTAGCACTTAGTTTAAGACCATGGCTTTGGCACCAGTCATTGGTCTGTGTAAGCCCCTTTTGAAGAACACTGACATTGCTAGGGGATTCAGTGATAGTATCTAATTTGCAGTTATCTGCAGACTTGGTTAGCCGCAGCCCCTCTGTTTTGGCCTGGACTTCAGAGAAGTATATGCCAAACAAGAGGGAGCCCATCACTGACACTTGTGGGACCCCACTGGTGACAGGTCTGCTAGTAGAGGTGAAGTCTTCCACTTTGACTGAGTGTTGTCACTCTGTGAGCCATTTTGCAACCCACTTGACAACATAGGAGTTGATATTCAACTGGATTAGTTTGTCAATGATGCCCGAAAGTGGGATTGCGTTAAAGGCCTTCGCCAAGTCAAGATAGTTTGTGAGCATCTATTTACCTTTGTCTACGGCTCTGGTCACATTCTCAAAGATGTCCACCAGGTTTAATAGGCATGACCTACCTTTGAAAAAATTGAATTGCGATAGATGTACTGTTTGGAGGTCACCTATATCCTTATTTATGAGATCCATGATGATTCATTCCATTGCCTTAAAGATGAGGCTGGTTAAACTTATGGGTCTGTAGTTACTTTGATTTGTCCTTTGACTTCGACCTTGTCAAGTTATGCTTGACTATGGCTGCTAAATTTTTCTCATAGTTGCACTTTAAGGATTTTATGAGTTGTCTTATTTGCTTGTTTAGGCTGAAGAGGGTGGTCTTCCAATTCTGGGTTCTCACTTTTGTATTTTTAGACAGCAGCTTCTTTCTCTTACTGTATAATTTATTAATGCTAGACATCCACCAGGATGGTTTGTTTTTTCTTTTGAATCTTGCCTTAATCTTATCAGACACAGCTGTGTCTATACATTTATGTTGATGTTTATACAGGGCATCAGTGTATACCTTGGTATGGCCGTCAATGCTATCTGTGGAAACTGGAGCTTGAAAGTGTATTATAACATCCCTTAGGAGGGTAGAGTTGACTTTGGTGAAGTTTTTAAGACTTATTTCTCCTTTGAGGAGGTTTTGTGCTATTGCTCCTTCAAAAATGACTGATATATGATTGGATTTAACCAGTGTGTTGCATCAGTCACTCATATTGGTGAGGACCAGATCTAGAATACTAGAGCCCCTTGTGGGGTGGTGCAATATTTGTTCTTGGGCATTTGTGTTAACAAAGTCCAGGAACTTTTCTGCAAGTGAGTTCGGGCTCATATAAGAGTCCCAATTAGTGGAGGGATAGCTTGAATCACCCATGACTAGGGTTTGGTCTCATATAAGAGTCCCAATTAATAGAGGGATAGCTGGAATCACCCATGACTAGGGTGGTAGGTTCTACTTTGATTATCCCAAGTAGGTCTAAATAAGTTGTGTGTGCTTCTTGGTTCATGAAAGGGGACCTGTAACCGACAATGACATGAAGGAGGGTCTTACTCACAGTAATCTCAATGTATAGTAACTCCGTAGAGTTTTCTTGTCTAATGAGTCTAGAAGTGTAAGTATCTTTAATGAAGATAGATACTCTACTTCATTTGGTTCTCACACCTTCAATTTGCAGTCTGAAAGTGTGGAAGACATTGTAGCCTTGGATGACTGGGGTACTTTCTATGGCCTTGAACCAGGTTTCTGTGACTGCAAAGATGTCAACATCTTCCAGGGAGAAGAGTGCTTCCAGAGAGTGCAGTTTCTGATTTTAACTCATAGCATTTAACAATATGACCATTAATTTTTTTGTGTTTGATATTTTCATCTCTGACAAAGCAGCGTGATCTATCAACCATGTCATCCCAGGCTGACAGGAACTGGATCCCCTTAGAATGACACCAGAACCTAAGCCAATTTTTGATGTCTGTGATGATGGGAGGTACCATCAGCCATACCAGGATAAGTAAGGTAGTGGATGTATAACTTATGCCAGCACAGCTAGCTGGAATTTTGTAAATAATTATATGTCATTTGTATATCAAACTGATTTGTACAGATGCTTGTGGTGAAATGTATCAACAGTGTGACCTGCTGGAAGAAAAAGAAATGTACTTGTATTATTGCAACATAATTAAATGTATACATTGAATCAGCGACTGGACGGGAAGAGAAGATGGTAATCCACCTGACTTAGAAAAACATTCTTGAAATTTAAATACTTTATGGGTTAAGCCATAAAGATGTTATCCCACAATTTTGAAGGGAGCCAGAGACACAATATCTGTACTAAAGAATAGATTGTAGCTCCTGTAGGAAGATTGGAATATTTTATGATTTTATGACTTTCAGCAGCTGCACCACATCTGAGAAAAGCCCTATCTGTGTGTATAGTAACACATAAGTGCTAAAATCCTGTCAGCTTCTAGTGATGGGGGACAGTGTGGGAAACAGAGTCAGATGACCAGATGTGATGTCATTGTGTAATCAACTCTGAAACAATATTAGATATTAGTAGGAAATTGCTCTCAGCATTCTGTATTATATCTTGGATCTGAAAACAAGGGCCACTAAACCATCTTGTCTTGCTCTATTTAGTAAGTAGAAATAGTCATTCTTTTAGTAAATCAGGACTAGAACGTGAAACTAGCTAAATACTGATTTTTCTATAACTGTGTGAATCTTTCCATCTGTGTTATTTTTAATATCTCATGTGCCTGAATCTCTGGTGTTTACTGTAAATAGATATTTTGTGTTTTCATGTTATTTTATTATTTATTATTAAATATATTTAAATGTTTCATTGTGGTTGGTCCTTTTTAGAAAATATTTAAGATTTGAGAGTATTTGCATATATTTATTTGATGATAACTGTGGCCACTTCTGAAAGCCTTGCTGTTTGGTCAACATTACCATTTGAATTAATATTAATTAAACACAGTATAATTGGCTACCCTTGTTAAGAGCCTTAAAGTAGATGGCAGGGGTTCTGGTGGCAGTGATAACTACCATAAATATTCTGGGCAGAAGGGGCACAGTAAATGGATCTTTCCCATCTTTCCCCAATGTGTGTGTGTGTGTGTGTGTGTGTGTGTGTGTGTGTGTGTGTGTGTGTGTGTGTGTGTGTGTGTGTGTGTGTGTGTGTGTGTGTGTGTGTGTGTGTGTGTGTGTGTGTGTGTGTGTGTGTGTGTGTGTGTGTGTGTGTGTGTGTGTGTGTGTGTGTGTGTGTGTGTGTGTGTGTGTGTGTGTGTATGTGTGTGTGTGTGTGTGTGTGTGTGTGTGTGTGTGTGTGTGTACAGCAGATGGATCAGTGCCAGCCTTTCCCAGGTGTGTGTGTGTGTGTGTGTGTGTGTGTGTGTGTGTGTGTGTGTGTGTGTGTGTGTGTGTGTGCAAATCAAATCTCAAACACTGTGTGTGTCAGCTGCTTGGAGAAAAGACGCAAAGCACTGGTTTAACAGAGACTGTGTGGGAGGACTTAAAGTAGGTTGAAAGCCCCAGCTAAAGACTCAACTCTAAGCTGTGCCAGTGGCTAGTCTTACTAGGGGTCTGGACAAATAGAGAGAGGAAGCAGCACACAGACTGAGTGTGTTCTCTGGGTGGTCTTAAGGGAAACTGTGCTTGATACAGAGAGGTCTGCATCCAGAAATGATGAGTGTACCCATTTGTACTGCAAGAGAATGTCCCTCTTCATTGTCAGTGGTGAGAATTCAGGCTCCTTGATTACTGGCCCAGAGTGGAGACCTCACATATTTTTTCTTCCCTTTTTGAAGACTCATCCTAGTTTTTCAAGTACCCCTTGAGAAACATTGCTTGAAAGGAAGAGCTTATCTGGGAATAAATTACTCCATACCCAGTCTTGAGAGTCCATCTGCATTGGCATTGTTATGCTCGATACAGTATTGCACCGGGATATACTTATCATTGCACAGACATGTTCTCACCAGATATAGAAATATCATGAGTTTGTCTCTGTGGAAAGAATAGGATCTGACCTGTCCATTTTAATCTCATCTGAGTTAAGATATACTGTGAACCACAAATGAGATGTAGAAATATCAGCATATGTTTCTTGTGGAGGATCATGGCCTGAAATCCTTGGTGGAGGACCAGGGCCTGAACAGTAATATAATATAATATAATATAATATAATATAATATAATATAATATAATATAATATAATATAATATAATATAATATAATATAGTCTAGAGAAAATATAATGTAGAGCTGTGACTCACAGGACATCATTATCATGATGCAGAAATTACATGTGAAAACACAATGCTATGCTGCTAAGACTGTGGTGCAGCACATTATGAACTGTGAATGAAATCTAGAAATAGTAACATGTACTAGTTTTGTGAGGGACAAGTGCTGCCTTAAATAGTATAGTTACTGAAGAGGCATGCTGTACTGGCAATGGAAGCAGTACCATGAAAACTATACTTTATGTGGGAGAAAAAAGTACTGACCTGCATAACATAGCAAGTTCAAAATAATATGTAGCTGCAACATTCATCAGTATATGCAAAAAAGGGGGAAAAACAAGACAGCCTTTTTCCAAATAGTGTTAAGCTAAATGTTTCAAACATCAAACAAGGTATGTTGTCAAGAACCTTTACAGACCCGTCCACAAGCATAAAAAGTTAGGCCAGCAGGAAGTCTACCTAATCAAGCTAGTAGTGTCATGGACAGAGTTCATTCATTGGCCTTGTCATTTTTTTATCTGATATTCAGTTATATTGTTTCTAAGGCAATTGTTTTTCACTTATACCCAGATCTTGCAGATAGCTGTACATCCCCTCCTCCCTCCCCCATCTCTCACCAGCTGTTCTTTTGAATATATGTATATATATATATATATATATATATATATATATATATATATATATATATGTATATATATATATATATATATATATATATATATATATATACACACACACACACACACACACACACACACACACACACACACACACATATGACATTCTTGGTCAAAGTATTAAAAACCCCATCAGCCCCCTCTGTCAGTAAAGGATATTTCTTTACATACCTTAAAACTACAATATATATTTATTTTTCTTACTTATTTTTTAACTGCATAATCTCACTTTGTATAAGTGTATCTCCTACAGGAAGACCAAGGAACACAGTTTGGTTAAGTGACTTGCTAAGGGTCACATAATAGTAAAATGGAAACTGAGCAAATTGAAATTAAGACAATAGGGTGAAACACATTTATAGTTCACAGCCTTGACCCATCCAAAAGCAATAAATCCTCGCACAGGAGAAGTGGCCAAATAGGGGCACGAGTCTCTATTGTAGTGCACCTAATTTATTCACGGAAACAAAGACAAAAACCAAAAGCATAAACACTGCAGATACACAAAGCATTTTCGTATGAACACTTCATCAGATGCTATCCCCAAAGACAAAAAGACTGTCAATATATACTCTAACTGATTTAAACAAACTGTCAATCAATTAAGAGCACAAATCAAATAATTTTAAATACATTTATATATATATATATATATATATATATATATATATATATATATATATATATATATATATATATATATATATATATATATATATATATATATATATCTATATCAACACTATATTAAAAACCTGTGTTAAAAGCATACATTACAAAGACAAAGTCTATTAAATAAATAAATAAATAAATAAAGACTGCCCTCTTGTGGCCACTTTTCTGTATTGCAATGTTGAAATGTTAAAATGTGTGTGCTCTAAAGCTTTGCTGCTCTAAGTTTTAAAACTGGCGTTATAGAAATAGCCTCGTTCAGACCAGGGTTTTTTGTAGCTTCCAAAACGAATTGCCAGAATAACTCCCGGTATTCTAGCTTTCCTCCCAAAGGCCACCTCTCACGTCATTTGGAACAACTTCCAGAAAAAAAAAATCGAAAAGAGGCTGTAATACAATCCAAGCTGTGTTTAAAAAGAGCATTTTTAATGTTGGCATTTCTAATTTCATACATATGCCCATAAATCCTATTTTTCAGCTTTCTTTCAGTTTTACCTACATAGAAAGACATGCAGGTTTGACATGAAGCTAAATAAACCACACCACTAGTGTTACAATTAGCAAATTTATTGCTATTAATATTTTTCTGTCTAGCTTCAATATAAAAAAGAGTCTCCACAGTAAATATAAGGGCATTGGTGGCAACAGCCACATTTGTAAGTTCCGGTCTTTTTATTGTGATTACGGGCAACTTGTGTCCCTCTATCACTTTCCAAAATGTCCTTAATATTATGATCCTTTCTATACATAATTCTCAAGGGTTTGTTAAACAAACATTTCAAATCCGAAATTTCACTAAATCTATTCCATTCTGTCTCAACAATGTTCCTAATCTTGGTTGCATCACCAGTAAAATCTGTAATTAAACCGTCTTCAAAACTTACAGTAGGACTGAGTATAGTATTCTTATTATTCACATCATGTCTTGAAGGGGTGTCTCCATACAAGATAGGTGTGAACCTAACATTTCTTCCATTCTTAACTTCATCAATAACTTCTTTAATAACCTTGTCAGGGTAGCCTCTCTCTTTGAACATTTTGCTAATCAAAGTCACTTCCTTATCAAAATCAGAATCATTGAGAGTCATGCGGCTCGCCCTAACTAATTGCCCTTTAACTAAATTCTTCTTTTGGTAAAAAGGATGCCCACTAGTGTAATAAAGATAAGAATTAGAAAAAGTGGGCTTCCTAAAAATCTTAGAAAGGAATTTACCTGATTCTTTCCTAAAATTAATATCCAAATAGTTCAGTTCATTGTAATCAAGGTTATAAGTGAAGTCAAGAAATGTAGTAGAATCTTTCAAATACCATTAAAAATTATAAAATCTGTCCTCCCCATCCTTCCAAAATATTACTATATTGTCCAGGTAATGCTTGTAAAAACACCAACATTCTGAGAATTCACAGTTTAAAACAAATTTCTTTTCCCACCAGAAGAGTATAATGTTGGCATACGTGGGGGTGCATCTAGCCCCCATTGCTACAAATTTTAATTGCTTAAAAAACTCACCTTCATAATAAATGAAGTCGTTATTAACTACTATGGGCAATTTCCATCAAGGTTAAACAAGTTCTAAAAACACTGTTGTTCAACCGACCAAAATCTACTAAGCTATCCTCGAACCATTGTAAACCCTCTTGGTGGGGAATAGAACCAAACAAATCCACTATGTCAATAGTAATGAATATAATACCATGGTCAAAATCTATATTTCTCACTTGCTTTAATGAGTCCCATGAATCCTTCAAAGTTGTGTGCCCCTATAAAGAAAACTTTTTAAGGTTTTCATCAAGATATTTAGCCATAGGTGACATGACCGAACCTTTGGAAGCAACAATTAGTCGTAATGGGGGATTCAAAGTGTCCTTGTGGAACTTAGGAATCCCAAATACAGAGGAAATTTGTGGTTTATTGGTTAATAAAAAGTTATGTGTCCAAACTAATAAGTCCTTCCAACATAAGGTCATTAAGTGTTAATCTTCACAAAAACAAATTGAACTAAGGAAACACAAACAGTACTGCTCAGTAGACAAGTCTTCTTACTTTATTGTCGATTACTAACTTTAAGCACTTTTCGTTTGCACCAAAGCAAACTTCTTCAGAAGTGGAATGAGAACAATTCTCGTGAAATTTATATGTTACAGTGGAAGTGATGTATTAGAGTGTGAACCACTATACAGATAAAAACCCACAAAAACTACTTAAACATTAAAAAATGTGTGCATTTAGAACATATGTATCATTTAAACTTTGGGCAGGATTCGCGATGGCTTGCACGGAGTCTAAGAGTAGTGTAAGACTCCATGCAGCCATCGCGATCCAGGAACAGCCTGAATTTCTGTGTAAGAGACCAGCTAAACCGTCTCTTCCATGGACAGGGCGTGGATATGCTAATTACCTCACTTGCAGCCGAAAGGCATGCAAATGAGGTAGATTAGTAATCCATGAAGCTGAAACCAGCCCGTGTTAGAGTCATGTTAGGTGCAGAAATGTACTCAGTTGACAACTGAGTACGTCACTGCAAATAACACAATGGAGCCATGACAGCTCCAAATAAAGTGTGCATATGTAGCAGGCAGCATGCCAATGGCCAAATATGTGGCCATTTGCATGGTAACCCGATGCAAACATGAAATAAAATATCTTTTTTTTTCGGCCATTGGTGATGTTTAAACGCAGCACAGCCCCGCGCAAATGGGCTGCGCTAAAATAAGACATAAAAATAAAGGCGTGAAACCCACAAATGTGGGTTTTATGTAATGCATGGATTTGCAATGCAGGGACTAGCAGACCGAAAACAACATGGCCACCGTCTACTGGTTGCTAAGGGGGGAAGCTGAGTGTAAGACATGTAACTAAGCATTAGTAGGCAATCCTATGTAAATGAGTGGTAGGATAGTGAATCACACTGTCACATAGCAAATGAGCACATTCCGTGTAGTGTAAGAGTTAGATAAGGGGAAGTAACAGAGTAGGAGATAGGTGACATCACAGGGGGGAATGTCAGGAAGAAATCAAGCTCATTGGAGCAAAGTGGTATGTGAAAGATGTCAATCACACAGCATAAAAAGAGGAGTGTCAACAGATAAGCATGGGAAAGTCAAGAAATGGAAGGTGTACACTGTGGCCAACACCAAAGTTTCTTGCTGTGCGTGCATGCACGCGTGTGCTCGCTGGGAGGTGCGAGTAAGACAGAGTGTGCACGTGCAAGGCAGAGTAAGCAAGTAGGAGCCTGTTTAAAGATCTGTAAACCTTTTTGCGGTGGTGTGCATGCGTTTTAACCCAAATAAGCAGATTCTAGTCCATGTAAGCATGTGTGCGCGCATGGTAGCCACTGTGAGCGTGTTTTCGCTGGTATGTGCACTGCTCCCCCCTGAAGAAACAGAGAGGAAAAAGGAAGCAGAAAAAATAGTAGGAAGCTAGCAGGGAATACTGGTAGAGCTAGCATGTGAAAGCAATTAGAAGCAGGCAATTACACAGGCAGAATACTAGCCCAGCCCAGCACTTAAAACACTACAAACAGCATTGCAGTATGTTTCTCTCAAGAGACACTGCAAGACAGGTGTAAGCTAGTAGAAGTGAAAACTGAAAAAGCTGCACTCAGACCAAACATGCTAGGGGCTGCTATAGCTTTTATAAGGAGACACAGGAGACTTGTTGAGGGTGGTGACAATGCAAATGCTGCCAGACAACCCACAGTGAGGAGACGGAGAAGAGTGTACAGGCCCAGGGTCACCTACCAGGGGTTACATGAGCTGGAGATAGTGGAGCACTATAGAGTGGACAGAGACCTCCTGCAGCAAATTGTTGAGCTGTGCAGGCCATGCCTAACACACAGAACCAACAGAGGGGAACCCATCCCAGTGGAAACCAAGGTATGTGTTGGCCTAAGAATACTAGCAACAGGTACCTTCCAGAGACCATCTGGTGATATGATGGGGATATCACAGGCATCAGCCTCCAGGGTACTGCACCAGTTCCTGGATGCCATGTCAGCACATGTCAGAGAGCATGTATATTTCCCCAATTCCCGTGAGGTATTGGCCAGCAATATGCATCTCTTCCATCAAATAGTGGAATACCCTGAGGTATTTGGTGCAATAGACTGCACGCACATACGCATCAAAGCACCAGCCGGTGAGCGGGGTAGGGCCTACATTAACTGCAAGGGCTTCCCCTCCATTAACTGCCAGGTTGTGTGTGATGCCCAGGGCATAATAATGAATGTATGTGCTGGCTGCCCTGGGAGCTACCATGATTCCCATATCTGGCATTTGACGCAGCTGTACCAGACATTTGCCACTGGGGACATCCCACATGGTCACTTAGTGGGGGATGCTGGATATGCACTGGAGCCATGGCTGATGACACCCATCAGAAATGCACACAAACCTGAACAAGAATGCCATAATGAGGCACACGCACAAACACGTAATGTAATAGAGCATGTGTTTGGGCTGCTCAAGTCATGGTTCTGGTGTCTGGACACATCTGGTGGAGCCTTGCAGTACTCACCAACTACATGTACCTAAATTGTCATGGTATGTGCTATGCTACATAATATGATTCTGTGAAAACAGCTGCAGCAGGACCAGCATAGGGCCGGGACAAACAGCCCCCCCACCATTGCCAAGGCCATCACAGGCAGAGCGTGACTCAGAGGAGGAACAACCTGAGCCTGCCCCAGTAGGCAGAAGGAGGCATGCCCAGTTTGCCCTGGCCTTGGCAAAGAGGCAACGCATAGCACATACACTGGCCCAGTAGGAACCCTGGGAATGATACCCCTCTCTGACTCACTCATATAGTAACAGGGACACCTAACATGACACAACCTGCTCTCAAACATGTACAGGGAGTGTAGTGTGTGCATCCGACAGAAGCAGCCCTGCAGCACCATCTGAGGCATGATTGCCATGTGTTAAGCAATGTAACACCATCTAGTATATGCAAACATGAAGACCCTACCTAACATCTCACCCTCACCAAGCATGATGCCACACTATGAAGACAAGAAGATCAAGTACAATAATTGGCTGAAGTCTTGCTGTTAGCAAGGGGGAACAAATGGCTGACAGCCTGGGATGACATGCTGAGCAAGACATGATACCCCACCTGCTAGGGATGGCACGCACCCAGCACACCTGGCTGTGTGGATACTGGCAAAAGCTGTTGTCTCCCCCACTGTGCCTTGAATAGGTAAGGCTGGAAACACAAAACCACCACCATAGGTAGCACAAGGCATAACAACCTGAACGTAATGCTACCCAACGCCAGAAGTCTAACCTGCAAGGTGCATGCAGACCAAACCCATCACAGCATGGAGAATGGTAATATCTGTTCTGTAACAGAAACCTGGGTCAAGGCCCAGAAGAGCACCCTAATACTACCATTTTATGCCCCATACCATGCTCTACAGCTCCAAAACATGGAACACACTACAATAGGAATGTGGCTATCAGTAATTGTCAAGGATAACCACACCCCCAGGTTGGTACCACAGTAAGAAGCAGCATGGACTATCCATGGGCAAGTAACAGTGACTCAAACTGCATCCCTATTTGCAGCCTAAAACAGACCACACTCACAAACCCAGGAACCCCAGCCAGCCTTCCTGAAGACACTGCAGAGTATGAATGTCCCAACAAATACCAAACAAGGCACATAGAAATAATGACATAGGTGGCAATGCATTATGTATGGAAGAAGTAATCAGGGACCTAGGGACACAAGTGGACGGTAACCCGTCATGTGACACTCACATTGCCAAGGTGGCCAGGAAGACCTGCTATATTGCCAACCTTAATATGAAAGGATGCACATGTAGATCAAGAGAGGTCACTGTGCCCCCATACTCTTCCCTTATCAGGCCCATACGTGACAACAATGCCCCAGTTCGGATGTACCTAACCTTACACCTGCAGCAGTTAGAAAGACCCCAAATGTACCTCACCAACAGGATAAAGGGTCCAAACATTTGACATCTGCAGCCTGGCTGAAGAAACCACAGCCCAATTCACAAGCATACTGCCCAGTCACAGGCGATGTATGCCTGATGTACAAGGCCATGTCTAATCCAGAATGAATGGACATGCTCCACTGCAGAAACTCCTAATCCAGCAGAGACACCACAGTGAGATATCTGAACCTCCACATATAGATACATAGGATGTGCTGGAGAGACAGATCCATAACCCAGAAGCTCCCTACACTCTGGAACAGATTCCCAGTCCATGATAGGCTGAGCTCCACACTCATACTCAACAAGAGAAATCTGGTGAAGTGCATGGGAGATAGTAGGTGTACACTGGGGGGCATCCCTGTGTCACATCTAGTAAAGTAAACCCTACATGGGCATAATATGCACATTGCAAGGGGTATTGAAACTCACACACAGTCTGTCCATCCTCAAACAAGGCCAGGGCAGATAGCCTAGTATGAACCTATGAACCTATGACAATACAAATTGTGCAGGACACAAAGGATTATCACACGGCTGTTCTACCTGATGGTAGGAACCATGGTGATACTCCACAGATATGCTCTGCAGTACCCTAATATCACAAACAATACACCAATCCCACACACATTGCCAACATCCTACCTAACAGATTCTTTGCAAACTCCCCACCAGCAACTAACTGCCAAATATCTATCCCAGCAGAGTGCTGGCCCCCTGACATTGCAGATGCTGAGGTAACAGCCAGCATCTACAAAGCACACCACACAGCATCAATGGTACCAGATGGTGTCCTGGGTTGTGTCCAACAAGTACTGTAAGAAGAATGGAACACCAAATAGCACTACTGCGCACTATCAGTCATACAGGATATGTACCCAAAGAGCAGTGTACAGCAACAGTGGTCCCTCACCGCAAAGGTGGTGCCTGAATAGATACTGCAAACTATCACCCCTCAACCCTGACTATGTAGGTTGGCAAAGTAATGGAGAGGATGATCATGGATCCCAGGAATAACGAGATTGGGTACCTACAGACATTGGACCCTAGCCAGTGTGGCTGTCATAGGGCAGATCCTGCCCCTTACACATGTCAGACACATGTGAAACATGCACCAAGGCCATTGATGTGGGGAATGTGGATCACACAGCCTATCTGGACCTTGCTAAACCCTTCCATACAATACCCTAGTTGGTCAGTACAGATAAGCTCACCAGCCTAACTATAAACCCCTATCCAAGTAGATGGGTTGCAAACCAGCTCAAGGACAGAACTGACCTGGTCAGACATGCTGCAGCCATGTCAGACTGCAAACCAGGTACAACTGGCATCCCACAAGGCATGGTCCTGAGACCTCTCTTGTATGCTATATATGTCACATAGGTACAGGCCAACATGGAAGGACTCTGTCTGAACAAGTTCGCAGTGGACTACAACTGCCCACCATATCGGACCCTCCAGCTGACACAAGCAACCTAAAAAAGGCACACATAGAAACAGACAAGTGGAGCCACAGCCATGTCAACAAGCTAAATGCAGAATAGTGTATAGTCATCCCCTGTGGAAACACAGTACATGGCCAGAAATTACCACATAGGTGTTAACCGAGTAAGTACATCAGGAGCAATAAGAGACCTGTGGACACAAGGTGATAGATATCCTGCATGTGACAACCATGTGTCTGTAGTGGTTACAGAAACATACCATATACGCACCTAATCATGAAGGTAAGCACAGCTAGGTCAGGGTAGGTCAATGTGCCTCTCCAGTCATCCATCAGCAGCCTCACAATTGTGTACAATGGCCCATCAGGGATGTACCTTAGCAGACACCTGCATCAACTGGAAAGACCCCACAAATACCCCACCAGGAGGATTGCAGAGCTGTAACAGATGCCATGTGTTGCCTGATTAAACAAACTGCAGCTCCACACAGTGCCATACCGCCTGGCTGGAGGTGAACTGTGCCTGATGTATAAAGCCATGACCAAGCTGGTATCAATGGACATTTGGCACCATGTAAAATCTGAATGCTGGTGACCTATACAGCTGACAGGCCTGAACCCCAGCACAGATATAAACAGGACATGATGTACCGATTGGTCCATAACCCAAAAGCTCACTCATGCTCTACCGATTGGTCCATAACCCAAAAGCTCACTCCAGTCACGACTAAACTCCCAGTACAGGTTATCCAGGGAGTCCCTCATTGACTGTCATCCAGAGGAATCATGATGACTGGATGGGAGATGGTAGGTGTACCCTGGATATCACCTGTATGTCATGGGTAGACAGAGGCACAGCACACTAACCTTGACATATGTCATGGCAAACACCAGTAAATGTGTGCTGAAGGACAGACACTCTCTGACTAGCATTACAAATGGACTAGGGCACATGGCCATTGTTTGTCACTGTCCACACAAGTTGTTGAATACATTAACAATGTCGGACAATCATGTACTATGCTGTCCATATCTGAGCAAAATGCAACATGGTCATATCTGTACAAATGGCCCTCAACCAGTCTGGTGTGCTCACTATAAATATTACAAGCAGAGATAGGACTGAAACCGATGATACTGTCCACCACAGTGAAAGTACTGCACCAGTACACTATACGACAATACACTGTTTGGTCAGTAGGAAAGGATGTTGACAACTGTATGCAAACTATCCAATGGTGACCCTGAAGGCACAGCATAATGCCTGTTAGGTTCAGACACAAAGCAGTTGGGCAGTAAGAACACAACCTGATGTTCAACACTCAACTGTACATGTGAAATATAGATGATGTCCACAAACAAACACAAATGTGGTGGATCACAGATCCCAACATAAGGAAAGTTCACACTGGGCATGTTCGCACACTTAGATAAATGAGATGTGTCAGTCAAGAAGCTATAGAAACTGTGAACTGGGCATGCTCACACACTTAGGCCATGTCACAGTTCAGCAGTTGCACACACATATCTGGCATTTGTATGTGTTAACACAGGAACCTCCCACAATACAGAAATCTGCCCAGTGCACACAGTGAACTTACAACAGAGACATAAGTAAAGTACTGGATCCCACTCATATGCAAACATCTTCCACAGTACACAAGTTGTTCATAGAGATAGGAAAAGCTATGGCAATAAAGACCCACAAACAGTATATGAGCAACAGATACTTGCATCTGACAGGTAAACATATGGCCGTAGAGTGCGATACTATGCTGTTGTCCCTAGGGAATACAGAAGGCTATCCACAGTGTATGTGGCGTCTGCCTCCGCAGTACAGTAGGCCACTGTGCCTGTGCAAAGTTAATGCATAGATATGCTCTCCCCTGTACTGATGGATAGTAACAGATGTACATACCTCTTCATACATAATGATGTCAGCACACTATACATATGTCAGGAGCACAAATGATACCCAGTAATTTGAATAGCGCGCTCCGCTACTGTGTCTCTCACAAGTTTCATAACATAGTTAAGCAGGGGTTTGAATCCTGTAAGTGCTCAGTATGTGTGTGACTGTGTGGGGGGGGAGTAGTGTGTGTGCAATTCCATGTGTAAGAGAAATGTTCCTTTTGGGAACTAGTACAACGCAACACATGCTGCATATTCCACTGTCTAAACACTGATGATGTCAGCACCCTATAAGTACAGCAGGAGAAAACAAGCTTCCCAATAATTTGAATAGCGTTCTCTGCTACTGCGTCTCTCACAAATGTCATAACATAGTTGGATAGGGGTTTGAATCCTGCAAGTGCTCCGTGTGAATGTGTGTGGGGGAGTAGTGTGTGTGCAATTCCACGTGTAAGAGAAATGTTCCTTTTCTCAACTAGTACAACACAACACATGCTGCATATTCCACTGTCTAAACACTGATCATGTCAGCACCCTATAAGTACAGCAGGAGAAAACAAGCCTCCCAGTAATTTGAATAGCGTGCTCTGCTACTGCGTCTCTCACAAGTGTCATAACATAATTAGGTAGGGGTATGAATCCTGCAAGTACTCAGTGTGTGTGTGACTGTGTGTGGGGGAGTAGTGTGTGTGCAATTCTATGTGTAAGAGAAATGTCCCTTTTGGCAACTATTACAACACAACACATGCTGCATATTCCACTGTCTAAACACTGATGATGTCAGCACCCTATAAGTACAGCAGGAGGAAACAAGCCTCCCAGTAATGCAAATAGCACACTCTGCTACTATGTCTCTCACAACTGACATAACAAAGTGAGGTAGGGGTTTGTATCCTACAAACGCCATGTGTGTTTTTGTCACACAGTTTGTCCATGTGTGTGGGGTGTTGTTCCCAATATTGCACGACATACATTATATCAGTAATGTCAATGCACACATGATGTATGTGTGTGCCACCTACACATATGTACCTGTGAACTTCAATAGTTCCCATGTCCGAAGCCTGCCTCATGTGAATACATGGAATATGCAATAGACAACTGTATGACTGTGGTGTTCTGGGCAGGGGCTGCATGTGGTATGTGAATATACAGTGTGAGTTGTAGATGGTGTCATCCCACCAGCGAGGGATACACGACTGGTCTGGAGCATATAGTCCACATCTTGGTGATGAACAGGTGCAGCAAGTTGTCACCTCTTGTGGGAGTGGTAACAAGTTGTTCCATAGCAATGAAGGGAATGAAAGCTAAGAACCCTTCAGATAGGGCCTTGGAGCTAGAGTAATGCTCACACTCTATGTTTGGGTAGTTGCAGTCCACCCATATAATGGTGTTTGTAGAGACCGTCATATTCCCAGTGTTGTCAGAAAGGCTAAGTGGGTTTCCTGGGAATGGGAGGGTGGTGTGTGCCAGGCTATGAACCTGAAGGCAGTCTAACCCACTGTTAGTTGCACATGGATAGGCTCTGATGCTTTGTGCTGTGCCACCAACCTGGGGGTGTGTGTATCTGAGGTGCCATTGGATACATCCCCCCTGTTCTTGTTTGGTGCATGTGTAGGGGATGACAAGCATGGTATGAGGTATGACCTGGCAGTGATGGTGTGCACCTGGAAGCCTTGTACCAGGAGTCTGTTACTGCATGGATATTGCTGTACCCCATGCTAAGGACAGTTTCCACTGCATGCATCTTGAGGTTTACACTGCTGCTGTTGAGTAGCATTACTATTAGTGTCCTATCCCGTGTGATACCTGTGTAGGTGGCTATGTAATGTCAGCCTTGCATACAAAGGCACTATGTGTGTAGCAACAGCCTCTGCCAATATACAATGGCCCCTGGGTGACAGGTGCAAGCTGTCCCTAGCAAAGCAATGGGGCTTGTCCGGCATGTAATCCCATGCTGACAGGCATTGGATCCCCTTTGAATGTCACTGAAACATACGGTAATTGTAGAAACTGATCATCCTGTCTAAATATTGTGGCAGCATTCATGGTGAGGATAAGATGCTACTCAAGGTCAGGGTCATACCAGCCTGTGCCACAACCTTAGAGAGCCCCTCTATGTCCCCTAACATGTAGTTCAGGGAGGTGCATCACAGGTCATACACACTGGCACAGACAATGACTGAGTCATATTTGTACATGCCTTGGAGTGACCTGTATGCTTGTGTTATGTGGTGGATCATAGTGCCCGACGGGCATCTCAGTGTGACCTTCACCTTTTTCAGCCTGGTGAGCAGGACCTCAGTGTACCTGACGATAGAGGTACCTCTTACAACTGTAGCAGGTGTGTTGTCAAGCCGTATGGCCTGTGACTGTTTGGCACACAGGCTTTGTGAGCTATGTGTTGCATGTGCTCTGCTCTGGCTTAACGTTTGCTTGTGTGTCTGCTTTGCAGGTGTCAGCTGCTCATGCAGGATGCTATTCTGAGAGTCCAAGAATGTACCTGTGTGTTTCTGTGTTTGGATTGCGGTCGTGGCAGGTCTATGTGAGACTGGTACTGTATTCACTGTAGTATCCCACTCCACCTGACAGGGCATGCCAGTACTGAGTTAAGAGAGCTTAGCCCCCAGTTTGGCTATGTGGCTGCATCTCTCACATGTGTTGTAAGTGTATGGGAAGAGGAGAGGGTTGTCTGTGTACATGAGGCAGCTGTAACATTGCCACATGACTCACATATTCACCAACTGGACAAGAGAGTAGATTGACAGGTGACCTTTGCACATGCTACCATAGCATTGTGAATCCTATACTAAGTAATGACACATAGGGCCAATGGGGAACAAGGTACTCAAGTTGAGTATGTGAGGGTGTAGTGCTCCTGATTTGTTAGTGCTGGCATATATGACTGCTGTCTTGAGCAAATGCGAGGTAAGTCATATGCAATGTGTTACAGGCAACCTACATGCAAACAGGACAAACAGTGATGTTCTGTCAAGTGAGACATGGACATCAGTACATTAAGCAATACAGATTTCACTAGGGATCCACAGAGGCACTGTAAATCTGCACTGCAATGGAATCAGTGTTTCAGGAACACAACAAGCAAACATGCATACAAACAAAACTACAGTCAGCAGGCCTGTATGTAGACTATGCTACAACAAACAAGGTGTACGATTTCCAGTAGGTAACAGTGCATATATGCAGGCACTATAA
Organism: Protopterus annectens; assembly: GCF_019279795.1. NCBI lineage: Eukaryota > Metazoa > Chordata > Ceratodontiformes > Protopteridae > Protopterus > Protopterus annectens. The sequence goes on along the minus strand of NC_056744.1, from coordinate 1,484,919,281 downwards.
GCCTGTACCCAGACATTCACAGGTCAGACGGGCTGGGTCCAGCCCCACCCCCCACAAGTGTGTAGACCATGTACCTTCGTAATGTTGAATAACTGGCCTGATACCCAAGTGCTCATACCTGTAATAATACACATTTCAAATAACAGACACTGAGCCCTTACTCAGCAGTTCCAGACTTAGTATGATGTATGCTACCTGTCCTGGCACCACAGTATCCTTGACATGTATGGAGACTCTCCCTCCTGTCATAGTTAGTTCTGTGTTTTGGTGCTGTCATGCATGGCATGAGGTGTGACATTGTAGTGCTAGTGTGCTCTTGTGAGTCTTGAACCTGTTGTGTATTACTGCACAGATATCAACATCCTCAAACATCCTCATTGCAGAGTCGAGTGTGGACAGCATGCAACTCGCAGTTGACATGACCATCATTGAGTATCAATATGTACTTTTTCATATCCCCTGTGCTACCTATGTAGATGGCCATCTCTTGACAGCCTCACCACCAGTATGCAAAGATGTGCAGACAGTACACTATGGTAATTACTATGGGTGTTCAAAACAATACAATACTGTAACTGCATCAGGCATGCTGGGATATACCCACTATGATATCATTACACTGTACTGTTGTCAACATTATACTATTACAACACTTCTGTGTAGTCACCCTGTGCATCAGCACCATGTTTACCTGTTCCTGCACCGATGTTACAGATTGCAGGAGGTGGCACAGTTTCATCATATGCACAGGGTGTGTACTTGGTATGCCTGAGTCTGCCACTGATACAACCAATTGACATGTCTGTGTGTGTGTGTTGGTGAGGGACAGCAGTACAAGATGGGGCAATGTTGATGCAGTGTGTGCGTGTATGCGGTAGCCCTGGGTGTTCTCAGTTTGCATGTGTGTATGCATGCACACAGTCCCACCTCATGGCTGCCATATACAGGTGTTTGTGGACAGCCACAGACTGTACCTGCCAGGTCATACAGATCACTGTCTGTGGCCACGGACACCGTACCTGTGCCTGGCAGAGGTGCTACGGACCGTATCAGGTACTAAGCCAGACTGGGTACTGTCATCAGAAGCAGGTGGTTGGTGACTGGTGACAGGTCCCTGTTGGGACTGTCCAGAGCCACGTGCACGTGGTCTCCTGGGGCAGTCTGATGACAGCTCAGACCCAGCATTGCTGGTGCTGCTGCTGGCACTATGTGAGCGGCCGTGGGCCTGTTGTCGTCCACGATGGCTGCCAGCTGCTGCTGTTGCTGGCATACGGTCACGTCGACTCCTTAACCGTCCACCATTGCCCTGGCTCATGGACATGTAATTGTGGAACAGATCTAATGTGTCCCCCCAACGTCTGTCAATGACCTCGGTAAAGTTACGGATGGCAGCCGCAACATCACACATACTGTAACTCATAGCTGTGCGACATGCTCATACGTGACTGTGCCTGCATTACAGCCCGAAACATAGCTGAGGTTGAAAGACCTCTGTGGGCACGTCTGACAGGGGCGGTACGCCCATGGATGCTCCCATGAGAACCCCTGGATGTCTGCCTGAGTGGTACCATGTCAGGACCCTGGCCATGGCTGCTGTGTGGGGATGCATGTGACACCGATACCACATTACCCCGGTCAATGCCCACTGTATCCTGTCCATCACCTAGGGACATTGGTGACAAAGGATGTATTGGCAGGATGACTGTGCGCATTGATGGGGTCGACAGCTGTGTACTGTCAATTGGCTGAGCAAAGATGGACCCTGGCACACCTCCCTGTGCCATTACACAGGTATCATCATTATCACTATCCACAGTAGCTGATTCAGGTTCCCTGCTGCACAACACCAGAGCAGCACCCGAACCTGTGGGAGTAAGACAGGAAACACAGTTTACAATGTGTACACAATGTCAGCACTCATACACACATGCACACATGCGCACATGGGAACATGAACACATGCACATATGCACACATGCACACATGGGCACATGCACACATGGGCATATGCACACATGCACACATGGGCACATGCACACATGCACACATGGGCACATGCACACATGCACACATGGCACATGCACACATGCACACATGCACACATGGGCACATGCACACATGCACACATGCGCACATGCACACATGCACACATGCACACATGGGCACATGCACCCATGCACACATGGGCACCTGCACACATGCACACATGCACACATGGGCACATGCACACATGCACACATGCACACATGCACACATGGGCACATGCACACATGCACACATGCACATATGGGCACATGCACACATGGGCCCATTCACACATGCAGACATGCACACATGCACACTCCTCAGTATATGAGATATCAACACACAGACACAAACACACCTGCAATCAAACACATGGCACTACTGCTTCAGCCTATTATTACTATTAGTATCAAGAGTATTAAAGGTAATGTTATTACACACTCACCAGCATGGATAGGCTGCCTTGCTGTTACACCAGAGGGACCTGCAGAAATTAGACATTTATTGTCAGTGGGCACAACTGTGCCATTGATACTGTGAGTATGATACAGTTCAGTAGTGCAACAGTTAGCTTCCACAGGTCTACTGCTGATATTGAGAATATCACTCTTGCATAATTACCAAGATTACAGCTACAAACCGAGGACACACCTCACACATGCATAACCTAACAGTGTACAGAACGGTCAACTATACACATGGCATGTTACCTGCATGCTACATGTCCTGCTGCTGGGTGGCTCCAGCCTCCATCATTACACATGTATGCTGCTGCTGTTGCTGTTGGGCTGGAGCCACAACACTTAGGAGTAGTCCCTCCAGTCTGGTGAGGGGGGATGTCTAGAAACCCCACTACCTGTGGCAAGCTGCTGCCTGTGGATATCCGACGCATGCTGACAGACATTTCTAATTAAATCACTGCAGTAATGGCATACCTGCTCATATGTCCGGTTATGTGTGCCTATGTCATTTACCCAACGGACCAGGTCTTGCCACAGTGCAACCCTCTCCTGCTGGTTCTGGCTGGTGCGGGAAAAGAGTATTGCGAAATTCCACACCAGGCTCTGGTGTATCTCTTCCTCCTCCGCAGCGGAGTACACAGGGTTTCGCTGATGAACCATAGCCCTGAAAAGGAGAAGGAAAATATGTCAGCAATATCTGTCAGCAAACTATGGCACACATAATACACATAATGCTCGACTGTAGTGATATTACTTAACCACCATATATAGCATCTGTCTGTCTATTGGGGGATACACATGTAAATGACCAGATATCAGTGCTCATCCGACAACTGTGCAACAGTACCTGGCACACTCCATATGACAGACTAGTATACTGCAGCAGTCTGCACACTGGTTCAGGTCCAATGCACAACCTCACACTGGGGGTTTGTATCAAGGTACTGTATGGGGAACATTATCAACCCATGCACTGCATGCAATGCATGTTACATATTTCACTGGTAATGCACACTACTCTTACTTGCCATAACCCTACCTACACCACAGTGACATGCAGGGTAACACAGCACAACATATGGCAATGTAGTATGTGTTGAATCACAATACTCACACATCTGTCTCTGGCCTCACACCAAGGACAAACACTACCATGACAGACAGATAGTCATGGTGAGCAATCACAACAGTACATAACATGCACCCAGTCACTGGCACACTCATTCCACCTCACATATTTGGTTTACAATGTGTTCATGGGTGTGCATTGTGTCTTAGGTAGATAGTATGCTTTTGGCCCTGGGCCTACAGCAGCATACTGTTATGCTACCCTGCCCCTTGTGACACATGTGTTATGATCGTACCTGCTCCTTACAAACAGTTACGCAGGGTGACTCATATGGCATATTACCTATCTGCATAACATTCAGCAGGGGTATGTCTGACATCTACTCATGGGGTGCCTTGCTTCTTAATTCTGTGTGGTTTACTCCAGGGTATGTCATTTCTGTGGGTAGGGACCTGTACCTCCACCATGTGCTCTATACTGCAGTGACAAGGACGACAAACATAGGTAATTTGTGTTGTGGATGTTGGAGGTGTTACCATGGTTTTTGGACAACTGTCATGGGTGTGACCGAACTATGTATATCCAGCAGTGGTAACCTCTATGTAGGTAGTCTGTGTGCACTCTGTGGTCTTGTCAGTCACTCTGCATAGGTAATGTATTTGAGTGCATTGACACAGTTACTTGCATATGTCTGTGTCCTTCTCCATATTTGTAGCTGTCATGGGAGGTACATACCGTGTAGGACATTGTGGGGTGTAGAGGGGTACAGTGATCTACATGTCCATAGCTGACACACCATGCCCGCTGACACATTCCATGTACAGGTATTACAGAACTAGTGTGCCACTGTGTATATCAATGGGGAGCCTATCGTACACTTGTTGCCCCTGTTCCCCCCTGACACATGCAGTGGTGTACAGGCATGCACATATGTGGTGGTTACTGGTGTCAGTGTTTTGGAATGGGGTATTGTACTCCAGTATCCACAATGGTATTCACTCCATGACTTTGTCACCAGGCACCTGTTGCAATACATCTGCACACATGTGCCTCACTCAATATATGTATATATATATATATATATATATATATATATATATATATATATATATATATATATATATATATATATATATATGTATATATCTGTGTGTATATATATATATATATATATATATATATATGTTTGAATATACATATATATATATATATATATATATATATATATATATATATATATAAAATATGTATATATAGATATAGATATATACATATAGATGTGGGGAGAGTGGGGGAGAGAGAGAGAGAGAGAGAGACAGCTGGAGAGTGAGAGTGAGAGGGGGTGGGACACAGAGAGAGAGACAGTCATATAAAGACATATCTGTTGTCAGTCAGGTCTGTCTGTATATTTATATGTATCTACATATATCTATATATGTATGTGTGTATTACATATATCTGTACGTACATATTCTATCAATGTCGATGTCTGTGCAGTAAGTGAAACCTGGTTCAAGGCTCCTGAGAGCACACCAGTGGTACCAGGCTATACCTCATATCGTGCTTTTTGGCCCCAAAACTCGGGCCAAAACAAAAAGGGAAGGGGAGTGTCCATATTCATGAAGGACACCCACACCTCCAGGTTAGTGGCAACACATGAAGCATCAGAGACCATCCAGGTGCAAATAACCATAGGCAAACCTGCTATATAACTGGTAGCATGTTACAGACCACCCTCCCAATCTCAGGAACCACAGTCAGCCTTCCTGAAGACATTGGAGGATATGAATGTCCCACCACACACCATCATATTGGGAGACTTCAATTACCCTAACATACACTGGGTGCATTATTCTAGCCCAAACACCCTAGCTCAAAGGTTCCCGGAATTCACTAAGTCAAATGCAATGGAACAGCTAGTCACCTCTCCCACAAGGGGAGATAATATACTAGACCTGATCATCACAAACATGGGGATGATGTGCTACAGACCGGAAGTATACTCCTCACTAGTCACATCTGACCACAAACTAATCACCCTGGATATACATATCCCACTTCCCCCACAACACAAAAGACTACAGTGAGAAACTTCTCAAATGCCGACTATACACTTCTTAAAACTGAGTTGGTATCCTTTCAGCCCACTGGGCCAGTGGAAACCACATCCCACAATGCAGACTCCTTCACAAATGCTTTCTACGGACATCTCCAAGAATGCATGGATCATGCAATCCAAAATAAAACCAAGACTCTCATCACCAATGGCAGGCGTCCTGTCTGGTGGACCCCAGCCATGAACAAATTGTATAACAAAAGGTAGCTACTGCACGACAGAGCAGAATTCCATAAAGATAAGGCATCTCTGATCAGCACTAGTAGAAAGCTACATTCTCTCATACAAACATGCAAGGCCAACATTGAGAGGAAAATCGCTATGGACACTACAGATAACCACAAGGCCTTCTTCTGCTATGTTAGACGCCTGGGTGGAAACCCTCAGATATGTTCAGAGTTAGTTCACAGTGACAAAAACTACACTGAACACACAGATATTGCCAACATTCTGGCAGACAGGTTCAGTGCAGATTTCTCCCCTCCCTCACCCCCAAATGAGGAATTACTTATCCCAGCTGACTGTAACCTCCCTGTCATCTCAGATGTCCAGCTGAGAACAGCCCTCAGCAAAGCTATAAACACAGCATCAATGGGACCCGACAGTATCGCAGGTTGCGTGCTACGTGAACTCCAAGAGGAGCTAAACCTGCACATAATATGCTATTTAACCGTAGCCTTACTACAGCATATGTACCTGGACACTGGCATACAGCAACAGTAATCCCACTCCACAAAGGAGGCACCTCTACAGACCCTAGTAACTACTGCCCCATAAGCTTAACCAGCCTGGTCTGCAATGCTATGGAAAGAATCATTATGGAACTCATACACAGAGACACTGGGGACTTACAGACACTTGATCCCACCCAGTTCAGCTTTGTGGAGGGCAGATCCTGCCTTTTGAACCTGGTTGACCTTTTCACAACAGTCACTAGAGCCATTGATGAGGGCACAGCAGTCCATACCGCCTACCTGGACATGGCTAAAGCTTTCAACACAATACCCCACTCTGGCATCATAGACATGCTCAACAGCTTAAATGTAAATCCATATGTCACAAGATGGGTTGCAAACCGGCTAACGGATAGAAACCCTAAAGTCAAAATCACTGATTCCTTGTCAGACTCAGAGCCAGTCACAAGTGATGTCCCACAGGGCTCTGTCCTGGGACCCCTCATGTTCGGCATTTATATCTCAGATGTGGAAGCAAACATGGGAGGGTAGTGGCTGACAATGTTCAAAGATGACTGCATACTATGCACCATAGTCGATACACCAGCTGACACATACATCCTACAGAAAGGCCTCACTGAAACCGACAACTGATGCCAGAGTCATGGCCTTAAACTGCATGCCAAATACTGTATAGTCATACCCTTTGGAAAAGACAAGGTACCCACATATTATAACATAGACAGTAACCCACTGAGTACAGACAAAGTAATCAGAGACCTGGGACACATATCGATACTGACCTTTCATTTGACACCCACGTTGCCAAAGTGGTTGAATAGATTTTCTACCTTGCCCACCTTATCATGAAGGGATTCACATCCAGATCAAAGGAGGTCATTGTACCCCTATACTCCTCCGTGATCAGGCCCATGACTGTGTACTATGCCCCATTTGGTATGTACCTCACCTGGCACTTGCAACAGCTAGGGGGACCCCATAAGTACCTCACCAGGAGGATCAAGAGTCTCCAACAAATGTCATATGCTGCCAGACTAAAGAAACTACAGCTCTATTCAATAGCATACTGCCTACTTAGAGGTGATCTGTGCCTGACATACAAGGCCATGTCCAATCAGGGATTGATGGACATGTTCCACCTCATAAAATCCAAATCCATCAGAACCACAAGAGCTACAGATTTAAACCTCGGCACACATATGACTAGGACATGCTATAGGGACAGGTCCATAACTCAGAGGCTTCCCATACTGTGGAACAGGATCCCAGTTCATGTTAGGCTGAGACCCTCACTGACTCTCTTCATGTGAATTCTTGATGAGTGGATGGGAGATCATAGGTTTACACCAGGGGTCATCTCTGTGTCACTACTAGACAGAGGCACAGTAAACTAATGCTATTATGTAAGGGGGTCCTCACTGTGTCACTACTATACAGAGGCGCAATTTTCTAAATCTATTCTGTGCACTGTCTGCAGATAGCCTAGTACTAAACTATGACAATGTGAAACTATATATGTCTATGTATTTCTACATCCCTCTCTATGTATACACATATGCATATTGTATATATATATATATATATATATATATATATATATATATATATATATATACATATCTCGATATACATATGTATACACATGATATATATATATATATATATATATATATATATATATATATATATATATATATATATATACTCCTTTTAAGTTCCACATATGTATACACACAGTAACGTACTGATGAACATCCATTACTGTACGACCTACTTGTACATTGCACTGCAACCTACATTGCTATGTGCACATAGCTACCTTCACATACATATGTATGTCGAGCCTTCAGTGACAGTTGCAGTATTTCCCCGGCCCTATGCACACCTTCATATACATAGAAACAGAAAAATAACACATCTGAAGTGTTCACAGTATGTAGACTATTATACTAGTACTTTACATTACCTTTGTTTGTTGCAGCTGTTTGCATAGGCTTGCAGTTACTTGGCCTGCTGTCAACCTCTTTATTTTGTTGTTACTGTTTTTTTTAATTTTTTTATTTCTTTCTTTCTCTTTCTCTTTCTCTTTCTTTTCTTTCTCTTTCACTTTCTCTTTCTCTTTCTCTCTCTCTCTCTCTCTCTCTCTCTACCTCCAGAGGGTGCAATGAAAGTATTGCATTTGTGGACTGGGAGTACAGGATGCTTTTGTAGGTATCTGCACATGTCCATGTGATGGCATCTGCACCAATTGTTAGCCAACATTTACTAATTGCATGCAACCTGTTGTGTAGTGATTGCGGTTCTCACTGTGATTTCAGGACAGTGCTATAAAAAGGTCTGTTAGGTAGGCATAGCCCTTTCAGATTATCAGGGTGGGGACCATGCTGGTTTGCTGTGGACACTGTTCTGTGAGTGTAAGGGTTGGTATGTCTCTCATATTTCAGGCTGGGTTGTAGACACTGCAATGCATGTTGTTCTGTAAGCTGAGTATTCCTTCCTCCAGTGTTCTCTTCTCTGTGTGTATGTAAACTGACACCTCCAACTAGTAATACTGTGTATTTGGGTGTGTGTGCTTTCCTGTGGGGATTGTGGTGTAACTGGTATATAGCAGTGGCTCTTGCAATCTGTTGCTATGGCTTCAATATTTGCCCTTTACATTCACTCCTTGCATGCCTGCTAGGTGTCTTTCCTGTAATGTGTTGCTATGGCTTTCCTATTATCCATTTGCATTCACAGTTTATAATGCTTGCTATATCTGTTTGGGCAGCAATTCCCTATGTGTTTGTTGTGGTAGGGTGTTACTGCATGCAGTGTGGTCTGGCCATGGTGTATGCCTTGACACTTACAAGGGTATTTGATCATGCTGCTGAGCAGGCCTCAGATACTCTCAGGTGCATTTTTTATCAGCCTCATGGAATGGTACATATCAGTGGGATACTCCAATGAAATATTCTGATATTCTGCAGTTGTGACTGTGGGTTATTTTGAGGCTATGTATTACTACTCCATTTGTGATGTGCAAGTGGTGCATACTTTCAGTAATTCATAGTTACCATTGCATGTGTAGTTACACCTTTCTGCCTACTGTTAGTACATTTCACAGGGTGTCAGTGGGGCAGAGTTGACATTTGTTTTCACATCAGGGACATCCCTGTAACTCAGTCTCAGTTGCTATGTCTGGGCTCTTAACTATTCAACTATGGCAGTGTTTATCCTGCTCTGAGTATGTGTGTGGATTGCCAGATTTTACTGTGACATTATTACCCACTAGCTACCAACTAGCATGGCTGTTTCTCATCACACAGTACTATTTTACAAGTCCACTAGATTTGACAGTAAATATACATGACATGCTTTGTGTACTAGACTTGCTATATTCCCTTTACATTAATTCCTACTATTTTATGATATATTTATTTCAACACAATGTTCTTGCATAGCAGTCATGGCTTAGTGGTAAGTCATGCAGACTACTGTTTCCAAGGTCCTGGGTTCGAAACTGATGGAGGTATTTTATTTTGCTGCTGAGAAAACTACCGGCCTTGTCATTCAGAGTGACTCAGGCACTTTTAAGCAGTTGTAAGCGGGTTAGTGCTGGTTTGCGTGGAGGTCACGCATGCGCACTGCCACTTAGCTTCGCGCACACACGCTTAGCTAAGCGCACAGAAGCGCACTCCCACTTACTACTGCTTAAAAGTGCTTACTCTCGCGCACACCCGTGCTATTTTTTTTTAAAGAAAAGAAAATGGGGAGATAGGAAAGTGGAAAAAAGGGGGCACAAACAGGGTAGGACAGTAGGAAAACAAGCTCAGATTTTGCAGGAGGGATGTAGGAAAGGCCCATAGCTGCCCATTTCTTCGTCAGGAATAGCTGTGCATACGTTTGTAATTTGGTGTGAAATTTGAAACCTTCCACCCCTGAGAGAGGTGTGAGGACAACAATATTTGTTGTACAGCCAATTGTAATGGCCAGTTTACATGTTCAGCAGATATGTGTGCAAAATGGGCAGCTATGTATGGGGCATAATTTTTTGTGGGTACAGAGTGCCCTTTTTTTTTAAGGTGAGAGTGGTATGTCAGGTACAAGAAGTTGGTATAGCTGGCAAGGTAGGTAGGGGAGGTTAACAGACAAGACAAACAAGACGCATACAGGGGTGGTGTATGACACATGTGGGGGGTTACACAATTGACGGGGACGGATGTTTGGATATCTCGAGCCCATGAGCCCACAGATGGCAACAGTGGAACTGAGATCCCCACCAATGGGCAGTTGCCACTGTGCCTTCAATGCCCAGGACGGGGCTGTACTGGGGGCTGTGTTGGACAGGCAGCAGGCACACCTGTGAGTTGTGCCACCAGTGCCTCAAGCTGACGTAGGGGCTCATAGCACAGAATGCCTGATTTCCCTACGCACCACAGTCCGAACACTACGGAGGGTGAGTGGACGGTCTCCTCCGGCCACGCTTGCAGAGAGGGGACGAGCCCCATCCCCTGCAGCGCTTCCACCCAAAGGTGGCACAGGGCCACCGGGGGAGGGTCCAGCCTGGGCACTAGTGCCAGGTGCACTCGCCAGCTGAGGTGGGAGAGGTGGGTCCGCAGGAACCCACCTTCCCTGTCGTCCTATGTTTTGCAATATTTTATGACAGTTTGGGTTATTAACAACCAAAATACCATTCACAATTAGTTGTAACAGCATGCATTAGTATTCCCATTAACCAAACACTCATAAATTCAAGACATTGAACAGCAAGCGTAACACATGCATAATGTGAACAACAATACACAATCCAACAACATGCAGGATTGATTGATGGCAACAGGCCATCAGGTTTGGATGTATGAACAGGGCACATGCATCAGAGTACATGCAAATATGTATGAACCAACAGGACAATTGTCCAGTGGAGTTAAGTGTGAATACACATACCCATTTCACGTGGAATGGATTATTTGTGGTTATAGGGTAGGGTGAAGAAATATTTCATTAACAACTTCAAATACCTATACATATGCTGTACATTTCTACTAGCTGCAGATATATACACAGTACAGGTCTGACTACAGTTTCCTATGTGTAAACTTATGCATGTTGGTGATAGGTATGTTACTGCTACATCAATATACATTTCATTTTTATTGATACACATTCATAGCTGTCTCTGTTCAGCTACAGCATCCTGCTACATTTGCTTTATATGGCTCTAGACAACTGTGGATGTTTGGTATTTCATGCAACCATACTATCTGCATATTGCAAACTGAGAGCAACATATCCAAATTGTGGGACACACATTCCAGCTTCAGTACTTTATTCTACACATTTCGCTGTTTGGTTGTGCCTGTCACATTCATTTCATTCTGTACTGACTGCAGTGTACTTTATTCAGGAGTTATTACAACTTTATTGGTGGATTCATACCTCTTTCTCACACTCTCACTTGTTTTATTTTTACAATTCAGGATGGTACTTAATTCTAGGCTTTATTGACATGTTTTACTTGGTTATAACAATCCTTTCCAACAGTCTCACTTGTGTCATGTTTCAGATTTTAAACGGGGATATATTTCACATATGTGTTTTACTCAGCTTGTGTAGCTGTAATTTTCAGCCTGCTGCAGGTTATGTACTGTTATATTACAGGTGGAACATCTTTATTTCAGACTTGTTTCATTTTTATTTTTGGATTACAGGCTGCATCACACTTATGTAATCACACAGTACTAGCAGAATCTCTCTTACACTGTTTACTTGCACTTTATATTAATAGATGACTACACTGCACTCTTTTGCAAGCTGTCATACTTATATTTTTTAACAGTTACTGGGAGAGAATTACTAACCTGCCTCGTGGCGCAACCGCACAAGCCTATCGGCATAGGCTCGACGATTCACGGAACGGACACCTGCAGCTGCAATATAAATGAAGTAATATTGGAATACACATCTCCATAATATCAGCTAGGTTAACTTTCTACATAAATAATTACATGTAACGTACTCAGTAGTGAGGTGTTGGGCATTTCCTGGGCCTCCTGGATCCAACGGTTCAGTTGGTCCTGCTTCTGTTGCTTCAGGTACGCATGGTGGTGACAGACCTGTTCATCAGTCCTTGGTATTCCTGCGGCACTGATGAGATCATGTGCCAACTGGTCCCTCACCTCAGCCTTGTATGCTCCCTACAGGACCTGGCCCTGCATGAGTTGGGCCTCATGATCGTGGATGAGGAGCCAAACCACATATTTGGACTCCTCAACGCCCCACCTCTGTGCTCGGAAGCAACTACCCTCTCCTACACCTGCCAAAACC